>NC_134571.1:48170926-48470926 GCF_050947875.1 Dermacentor variabilis | reverse complement strand
GTGGGCGCGCGCGCTCTGTGTGGCTTTTCTTTTCTCGCTTACAACGCTTCCATTTCCATAACGCGCCCAAAACCGGAACGAGCTCCGGTGCACATGTTCTCGCACTTGCGATAGAACACGCATAGAAAGCTATGAGCGCTTCTGCCGCAAAACACCGTAACCGCATGCTCTAGTTCTAGTTACTTACGTGCAGCTTCGAGGGCGTGACACTGGCGCTACTGCCGATACAGCGAACTTAGCGGCAAGCGCAAAAACGAAACCGCTCGCTAGCGCCACTGCATGACCCGTGAGCACACGAGTGCGCTGAATGTAGAGATATGAACGAAGAACAGATGCGTCTATCTGAAGCTAAAAAATGCGGCATTGTAACATCTATACGTTAAATGGCATAAAGTGAGGGGAAAAAAAAAGGCTTTTTACATTCTTAACAAGCTCATAATGAGTGGTCATACCCTTAAACGTCCTCTCTCGGTATTTCAGCTGACTGGCATTCGAGACCGCACACCCTGCCTAGTGTAGCATTAGGTCGCACCTTGTCCCACAACGATAATGGTCATCTGTCTTGCCACACACACACACTGCGAGCAGCACTTCCAAGTCACTAACGGTATGCGCGTTATCAGCGTGACATAGCATTCTCGACAGGAAAGTAGCGAGAGCAGCGTTTTGAAGACAACTCTTACAACAGTTGCGTCCTTCGGGGTGTATATTTGTCCCAAAACGATAATCGTCATCTGCTTTGCTTGCGTTTCCTTTCTCGTAGATCAGCGCTCGCTACTTTCCTGTCAAGAATGCTGTGTCACGCTGCTAACGCGCATGCCGTTCGTGACCTCGAAGTACCGGGCTCGCAGCGTTAGAGAAAGGAAACGTGGGCAAGATAGATACGCCTCAAAGGGCGAAAAAAAAATTTTTTTAAGGGTGAAAGGAAACGCAAGCAAGGCATATGACGATAATTGTTGTGGGACACATATACACTCCAAAGGGTGCAAGTGTCTTAAGAGTGTGTAATCCTCATCTATCTCTCGTGCCTTTTTTTAACGCTGCGCGCCTGGCAATTCCAGGTCACGAACAGCATGTGCGTTGTCAGCATGACATAGCATACTTGGCAGGAAAGCAGCGAGCGCAGATCCAGTTTTCATGAAATGAAACGCAAGTGAGACAATTGATTGCTTTGTGGGGACAAGATAGGCCCAGTAATCGTCATGTCTCGCTTGTGTTTCCCGCGCTTGCTACTATCCTCTCAAAAATGCTGTGCCACGTTTTGACAACAGCGCTAAACGGACAAGGACTTAGGCAGAGAAGAACACGACACTGGCGCCATGGCTATAGCTTTCAGCTGAAGTTTATTTCAGTTGTGAGAAACTTCATTTGTGAGTCAGCGCCAGTGTCGTGTTCTTCTTTGCCGTTCAGCGCTGTTACTTTTCAAAACAGGAATTACCGGCAACTTGCCCACGTTTCCCTTCTAATGCTATGTCGCGCTGATAACTTGCATGTCGTTCGAGTCGTGGGAGTGACGGGTGCGCAGTATTAAAGATAGGAAAGGCACGCAGAATAGATGACTATATTATTGTTTGGGGACGCTCCGTTTGACACTCTTATCACAAACAGTTACTGCAAGGCTGAATCTGTCCACAATCGATGAACTAATGGGCCGCCTTTAAAATGTGCAGAGAGTGCGCTTTTTTGTTTGTCGTAAGCAAATTCAGAAAGTACTTGCCGGATCATTCTTCAGATCGAATGTGCGCTCACAAATGAGCGGCGAGCTGTCGTTGGAAAGCTTCCCTGGCCAAAGACAGTGCCGCCTGTTGGACGTCTGAGTCACGTTCCAATATCCATATACCTCATTGTGTAAAAAAAATTGCTCTGGAATCTTCTTTCTGATATATTTTGCCAAATGAACCGTGAATACTGCAGTTCAATAATAGTTTCTAACCATGGGCCGTCTAAGCTATCACTCGCCCATTGCTTGAGCTTAAAGTTAGACGAGGGATGCACCGGTTGCGTTGTCTTGTACGCCCGGTCGATAGCGCTCCCTAACTGTGAGGCTCTTAATTGTTCCTAAAATTCCCCATTATTTCGGCGTTCCTTGCGCAGTGAAATAGCGGGAAACTTATTTTTCTGCCGTAATTGGACACGAGCAAGAGGCACGAACGAGAGAGAATACGGCACAGAGAAAAGGAGGAGGAAGTTATATAAATAGCAAGAAAAACGACAGTAACCGTCCCAGTGCTAGACACCGAATTGGTGTCGAAGGAAGGGAGTTCGAAAAAAAAAATGTCACAGTTTCATCGTACAAGCCAAGCATTGATTGCGATAGCGAATTATTAGACAGCTCTACGAAGTAAGGCTGGTCGTTTTATCAGCTGCATAAACCGCTGTAAACATTCGCTTACTAACTAAATTAACAAGCACATTGGCACTCGCGCACAGGCAAACACGAACACATCTCACTCGATGACCGCATATACTCGCTGTCAGAACGTTGGTGTGATGAAGAGCGGCAGCAGCGGCGAGCGAGTCCCCCTTCCTGCTGCATCTCGCTTCAACGCGAACTAGGCGCACGAGAACACAGCGCACACGAAGCCATCAACTATATCCGGCCGTCTATAGCCTTCGAATCCAGCGCAGATTGCCTCCAAGATAGGACGCGCTCAGCCGCCCTAGCTGGAGTAGAAGAGGAGGTGCGCACTAACCTACCAGCTTCAACCCACACCGCCTAGCGCGCGCACCCTCCCCGCCCACCCTTGCGAGCGCGAAAAGACACCGCCGCATCAAGACACCGCACTTCTCGGCTCACCGCCACAAGCTATCGCTCGCACCTGCAGCATACGACGCACGGCCGCGATGTTGTCGCACTTGGAGCATCACGGCGACGACGAAGGCGGACTCGGATTCGCATGAAGTGTCCATAAAAGAAAATATATGGAGTGGGAAGAAAGCTTTCTCTCTTGCTCTTGACTGGTCATACATTAGCATTTCCAATTCTCCAGTTCATATCCGTGTTTCTGGCTGAACGTTTGGCGGTGGGATTAGCCACACGCAAACTAAAAGGCAGAATAAATAGCCTTTTACGGACATTTCATTTTCTAGTGCCTCCTCTCAACTTAGATTATTTGGGTACCTAGCCATGGATAAGGGCTTATTTGTGAACGAAATGGCTGATAGCTTGGCGAGAGCGACCTCAGTCGTCCTGTTATATCGATCTTCCCGCCTCAATTTACAGCCAGATAGAACACAGTCTTCAAAACGTCGTATCAAGGGATTCAACGTCTGAAACAGATTTTTGACCAAAATCGACCCATTATGGACGTTCCAAGCAAGACATCTTAAAAACGAGGGGTGAATACGTTTCGAAAACGACTTCACAAGACTGGCTCTATCCGTTTAATTATCTAGCGTATCAGGTTTTCGACAGCGCCGCTTTTGGTGGGAGAATTTCTCCCTTGTCAAGCAGCACTCGTCATGTCATTTGCTGCTCTATTTGACCGGCATCAGCATGACTGCGGCTAGAAAAAAAGAAAAAAGCCTTTTGGGGTGTTGACCTCACGTCAGAAGAGTCGAAGGATTGCAAATGAAGTTGTCGTTGTCATCGCAACGGGAAGTGTTTTGCGCCAGGAAGAAATGGAGCGCAAGCACAGAAACATCGAAGCCGCTCTTTGTAACACAGACAACGGCTCTGCTTCGACCTTGGGGGAGCGCTGCCAGTCAGCAGATCGTGCCGGGGTTCGCGCTGATTATGACAGAGCATCCGTTAAACCAGTAGCCGAGGAACTGTCAATATGCAGCAGCGACGGAAACAATCTTGGACTGCCAAGGGCAAGCGACGACGACGGCTGGCCAGGGCCACACCCAGAAGCCGGCGGCGAGGTTAGCTGCACCTTTTCAAGGCCGCCTATAGAGTTCCAAGCGTGACTAGCGTCTTGGACTACTCGACACGCCATCCCACTCAGTGCGGTACCAGAACTTAGGCAGTTGCGGAATGCGTGCAACATGGATGTTCCGTCAGACGCAAGAACACTGCTCAGTACGCCGAGGCGTACTCGGACGCGTTGCGTGCCGCCTGGCATATATGCTCACTTTTCCCTTGCAGAAGCACTTCAATGCTTGACGGCTGCAAAAAAACTTTACTGATGGGACAAGGCTCGAGCTGCTTTTTTACATAGACGACATGCGTGTTGGCAGCAGCACTACTGAATAACTCTGGCCCATCCTTGGAAGCTGTGATCAGCTTGCCCCACGGTCTACTTTTGTGGTTGGCTGCTATACCAAGAAAAGGGAAAACCTCATTCTGTACCAGAGTTTGGGATGAACCTAACCAGTAATTAACACTGGAATCACAGCGAACGGTCACCACTTTGATGTGCACGTGAAAGGATTTATTTGCGACGCACCAGCAAGAGAATCTGGGCTTCGTAAATATCACGGTGGCTACCATGGCTGCAGCAAGTGCTAGCACGAAGGCCTGTATTGCATTGGCAAAGTGATCTTCCCTGAAACTGAAGCACAACAGCGGAGAGATGAGTACTTTGAGAGGAGAGCTTGCGCAGAGCATCACGCGAACAACACGCCACACTCTCGAAACTTCCGATTGGGTTAGTGAGCCGGGTCCTATGCATAACTTCTGCTAGGGTCAGGAGGCGTGCAACTATGCTATACTTTGTGAACCCCGCTACAACTAATTGTTACAAGGCTGGTCTGCACAATCTGCGATAAGGCTAGTGTTTGTGTCGTCTTGTACATGCGCCGCCTGAAGTATGGAACCTATATTACCAGTTCTCCTAAGCCCAGCACTTTACTGAACTATCACCTCTTGCTGTCAACGTTGGAGCGCTGCGGATACACATGTTAATAACTAAATGAGAAGGCTGGCACGTGAATGAAGAAATATGACAACTTTTATGGCGAGGTAGTTTTTTTCTTCTCCGCACAAGTAGACAACAAAAAAGAGCCAAAGCTCCATTGAATCGTGCCTCATTCAGAAGCGCTCTCAAAGCGCTCCTAAAGCAAAGCGCATTTGCAGAAAACGTTATCTATCAAATGAAGTAGGCAAGCGGGCACATGTCAGCACCGGTAGTTGCAAAATGCGAATGCTAAAAAAAGAAAGACAAATAAAAAAATCGGCACCTGGTTGGAAAAGGCCGATGAAAAACACAAGCCAAGCCTCTCGTTTCGAAATAGTGAAAAGTTTACCACGACAGGATTAGCCATGCAAAGTCGTCAGGGCTACGAGAGAAGCTGATGTCATCGACTTGTTTACGCGCCAAAATTTGCAGTTAGGACACTTCCTTTTTCGTCTCGTTTTTCGAGTGGGCACACTGCGCGGATGCTTCTGCATCCGCATCACAGCGCTTCACGGACACGTGCACGAGTTTACGTAACGGCTGGACAAATTTTTTTCACTTTGAAAGAGTTGCGCTTGTTCCAACTACATCCGTCACAGAGGAGGAAAAATAAAAAAGAGGGAAAGCCGAAATTTTGACTCCGTTATTTTTCAACTGCCAGATTCGCACGAAACACGGCACAAAGTGGTCACACGTCCGCACACAGCGCACCGCTTATAGTTATGTTTAGGACTTTTTTTTCAATCTGGTCCGATGTTCTGGTCTCGCACTTCACAGCAGCGATGAACACTTGGGTAGCGCTTGTCGTTCACTCCTGGAAAAAAACAACCAATGTCGCTTCGATTCTTGAACCGGGTCTTAAATGACACTAATAAAAAAAAAAGAAAGAAACGCCTGGTTGGCCGAGTTACCTAACCGTCATCGGTACGAGCATGAACGTGTTGACAATCATGCACACCACACTGGGTTCACAGCGCTTGAGGTCCGACAGCGCGATGAACTCGGGCTTGCGTGGTTTGACGCGCTCGAGGATCTCGTGCGCCACTTCGGCGAAGTCGCAGCAGGGAAAGTGCACTTCGACGATGCGTCGCTTGTCCTCGTAGAGGTACTGCATGTCGTACACAGTGATGAAGCCGTCGCCGTCGAAATCCAAGCAGTGGAACCAGAACTCGACGCTCTTGGGAAGCCCCTTATTGGACTCGACAGCGTGGAAGACGACGAAGTCTTGTAGGGACATCATCTGCCGGCCATTGTACCTGGAGAAGTAAAAAAAGAATGAAGACCGTGAAAGCGCGTTTGTAATGAAACCAGTGCATGTGTGACGTATCTGTTTGCGTGATGTTATTTACGCTCACCTGGATGTAAGTGCACGAGTGCTTTTGCAATATCGGTACCGTCGAGCTAGAGCGTGCCCACTTTTATGACACTGATAGTGCTGGATTATGTAACAGTGTATGCGAAACTGCGCAAATATTATACGCACTTCTTCGCTCTTTTGGCCGAGGTGTGGTTGCACACTTGCAAGCTCCTTCGACGGGTCGTTACGCCATTTGAATTGGCGCCCGCCATCGCAATTCAACGATGACAAAACACAAAGAACCAGAGAGATATAGAACGATGAAAGAAGAAAAACAACAACAATCAACAACCTTGCATAGGTAACGCGATCGGCCAAAGCAAGTTTTTAATGTTTTGAATGGATCATTTCTTCATGAGTCATCATTACTCCAGGCGTTGTCTATGTAACAGATGTGTTTTGAGACTCGTGTTGCCTTGCATAGGGCAATGGACGACTAGTGTCTTTCGTGGCGAGAGGTTGAGAGAAGAACGAAGAGAAAAAAAAAGAAAGAGAAATGCCAAGGTCACTTCATGTCTTCACTATAGCTGTAACGCAACAAGGATGAGAGGGTGAAAAAAAAAAGACGAAGAACCGGAATGTCACGTGTTATGGCAGGCAGGTTGGTAATGTTACTTCGCATCATTATGCCATCGCGGATTTGTTGCCCACGTGCAGGAAATGACAGCCAGCGTAGTGCGCCTGCCTTTTGATGACCGCCGAGCAGAGTATCCTGTCCAGACCACGATTGGTAAAGGCGCCGCCCTGGAAGTTCCGCAGTTCTTCCGGACTGAGCATGCCATCCCGATCGCGGTCGAGGCCCTCGAACATGGCGTACGTCATGTAAAAGGAGCCAAAGTTGAAGGCGTCCATGCTCTGGTCCAGCTCCGATGACTCTTCCATCCAGCGGAGGGAGCTCAACAGGTGGCTCTCCCTGGAACGCGCAAGGGTAAAAGCTCGCAGGTCCTGATGCTATGCAACTGAGCGACATTAATGCGGCAGCATTATGACGTCCTATCATTCGATGGTTGTCCATCGACATGAAGTCGAGAGTATGACGGAAGCCCGTCTGGTCGGGATGATGCATACTCGACATCACGCGAACTTCCTCCCCTTCTAATTACCATCTGTGCACTATTGCAACTATAGAATTACTGCAGTAATGAATTCATTGTCAATAATGCGCGAAGGGGCCGAGGGAACAATTAGAGAAATAACGACAAGGAGGCAGCGACTTTTATGACTTAATGGTCTACGGATGCTGCCTATCAACTCCTTACGACCTTGGTCTACTGACGCTGCCTACGTACTCTTTATGACACTTTGGCACACCGATTCTGTCTACTCATGATGCGTCATCTACATATACATTTATACCACGTGGTTATTATGTATACCGCCACTGTTGTAAGCATAACAGATGACTAGTTCAGTTTGACGCGCAAAACGCGTGATTAAACCCACCACACCTACATAAAAGAAAAAAAAAACAGTGAAGACAGAATATGCGCAGGAGAATCAAATTATTAGATGTGTCTAATCAGAACGTATAAATAATGAGGACAAGGGAAATAAAAGTGTACGTAAGGACAACTTGACGCCGATGGGATCGGAACCCACATCTTCAACATTGCGCATGTGCACGTGCTTTAACAGTCTCGGTCATTTCACTCTCTCGGGTGTTTCTGTACGTCTACTATATTTAAGCCATGACACTGTATAACTCGCGCAGCTCCCGGCAGCGGTCCTGAAACATCCTTTTAACCACAGGCGTCGCGTATATAGCAGGTGAGATAACAAAAGATCAAGCCCCCATTTCACGGAATCATGCAACGAAACGACAAACGCTATACATAAAATGTCCTCACTTCAACAAATATTCGCCTTCAAGCTTTTTCGAAGCGTTCGACTGTCCGTTTACATTTGCAATCATCGTGGATAACCGGTTCATACAAATATATATTTCTACAGCGAAGCTCTTAAGGGCTAGTTCATCCCAGGATCGTGTCAGTGTGTAGACACAAAACGGCCGATCCCGAAGATGGTGCAATGCCGGGCCGAACCGCGGCGGAGGTGAAGCAGGCGGTAAGCACTCCCCATACGCGGGATCCCGAAGATAGTGCAATGACGGGCCGACCCGCGGCGGACGTGAAGAAGGCGTTAAGCACTCCCCATACGTGGACCGATCCCGAAGATAGTGTAATGCCGGGCCGACCCGCGGCGGACGTGAAGAAGGCGTTAAGCACTCCCCATACGTGGACCGATCCCGAAGATAGTGCAATGCCGGGCCGACCCGCGGCGGACGTGAAGAAGGCGTTAAGCACTCCCCATACGTGGACCGATCCCGAAGATAGTGTAATGCCGGGCCGACCCGCGGCGGACGTGAAGAAGGCGTTAAGCACTCCCCATACGTGGACCGATCCCGAAGATAGTGCAATGCCGGGCCGACCCGCGGCGGACGTGAAGAAGGCGTTAAGCACTCCCCATACGTGGACCGATCCCGAAGATAGTGCAATGCCGGGCCGACCCGCGGCGGACGTGAAGAAGGCGTTAAGCACTCCCCACACGTGGACCGATCCCGCCATTAAGGGCCCACATACATAGTTTCGCTGGTCATCCTGCTTCACAGAGTGGAAGGGCACTGAGTTTTTTAAACGAGAAACAGCTATTTCTGCGATGTTACCTGCTGCTTTTTAAACTTAAAATGGGGCTACGCTCATATAGAAGCGCAAGCGTCTACTAATATCATTTTGCTCTAGCTATAATGTAGGCATAGACCATCACGAACTTTCTGCGTGCATGCGTTGAGAACCGAATTGCATTTGCACGACGAGATGGCTCATGTGAAAGCTGTTTGTTAACTGTTCGCAAAGTGTCTGACAATGCGAATCGAACACGGCCACATTGTAAAAAAATAAAATAAAAATACCGATTTGCAATAGACACTGGACGCTAAAATTGTGTTGCATGATGACCGCTACTATATTGTATACATGTTACTTGTATGGAAAGGAACTTCACTGCGGTAACGTCTCTGAGAAAACCGCCGGTTAACCTTGATGGAACGAGCTAACCTTGATGCCAGAGGAATGCGGCTAACAACGAAGACAGTAACCACTGTAGAAATAATGCTGCGTACCTCCTAACAGCATAGTTTATCTCGCAACTTGTAAAGTGCGCGAACGCCCACGTCGGCATAGTGCTGTGGGGCAATTAAGCTAATGTGCACGTTACCGCGCTTGCCTTGGCACTAATGCTATCTCACCTGCATACCAGACATAATTACCTTGCATATCGATTTTCAGATTGCGCGTCCAGTGCAGTGGACCGACCGGAAGCACGAATGCGACGAAGGCTGAGCGCACGCATCGCGTCATTGCTCATTCGTGGCCGAAATAATCAAACGTGCATCGCTTGCACGTATAACCCCACTTATTGCATCAGCTTAGTGCTAAAGCTTTTAGAGTTACCAACTGCCGGTTGGACCTCCGCAAAGGTATAATCTCAGGCGACCGACAGGCCAGTTTTCAATCCCGCTGTGTATTGAGTGAGGCTTCTTATATACAGGGTGTCCCAGTTAACTTGGACCAAGATGTTTGGAACAACCAAGAGCTCTAGGGAAATCGTACCGAATGCATAGTAGCGGCAGTCGTATGTACTTACAGCCAGTATATTTTTTTTCATCACGAAGTGTTAATTAGTTAATTGCTTTTAATTAGCGAACTTTTAAATTATTGCTTGAATCGCTAACATATTAATTACAATGTTGTAGTGCACCTTAAATAACCTCCGAATCAAGCATCTATTTCGTGCTGAAGTGGTCCTGGTTGTTTTTTCCAAGAAAAAACAAAAACCCGCGAAATACGCCAAATACGAAATAGATGCGCACTCGCACGCCGCTACTCAAGCAACTATTGAAAGATATACGGCTGCATTCTCTTATCGCCGCATCGTACAAGGCTCCGATACGCTTATCAATGCGTCAGTGGCGTGTTCTCTTGATGCCGCGACCATCACATAGCGTGAAGACCTGTATCGTGCTGCCGCCGCTAGTAAAGCCGTGTATTCGTAACTATGCGCTTGGGAGCGCTGTAGTAACGGCGCGCGAGCGCGCATCTATTTCGTATTTTGGATGTTTCGAGCGCTTTTGTTTTTTCTCGGAAAAACCAACGAGGCAAAGCTGAGCATTAAACAAATGCTTGATTCGGAAGTTATTTGAGGTTCCCTACAACTTTGTAATTGATATGTCTGCGATTCAAGCAATAATTAAAAAATTCACTAATCAAAAGTAATTAAGTAATACTTAGTGATGAAAAAAGAATACTGGTCGTAAGTACATGCGAATACGGCTGCTATGCAGTCGGCAGAGCTCTTGGGTTTCTTTAAAATCTTGGTCCAAGTTAACTGGGACACCCTGTATACTGGTATAGTGCATTTACAGTGACCAATTCTATATGGGCCACTCTATAAAGTGGGTACGGCTTGCCAAGATGCAGCCTTCAAGTTCGTTCCTGTTTATCCTTCAGATTTGATCTGAAGCCTGCTACTTCCTGTGGGCCTATTACCGACATGCCATGAGCTGCCATCATCGCAACGGGCCCACTGCATGATGAAGGGGTCCTGCAAAGGGACCTGCTGATGTAACCAGCTTCGATTGACGAAAGCTACCTATTCTTCCACGAGGAGGTGCTGGTGTCATTGAAGTACTAGAGTTGCGATATATGGCTCCTACTTTAGTAGCATATACAGTAACATTAGGAAGCGTTAAGAGCATTCGTGGCGGCAACGGGCGGCGACTGCTTAAAACTGCACATGGTGCACTCGGCAGTGGCAGCATTGCCAAGATGCAGCCTTCAAATCCGTTACTGCTTATTCTTCAGGTGAGCAGACGCTATGATAAGACATTTAGTAGTAATGAAAAGGTAATGATGTCTGCATGAATTATGACTGCAGTGCCCACGGTCGCTTCGCGAAGCTTTTTGCAAGTTCATTGTTTCCTTGCGCTTGTTACATCTGGGCGTTCTGAGACGTTGAATTGAGCCCAAGCCCTACCGAAGAGGTTATAGCAGATCTGTGAAAGTTAATTGCAGGGGAAGAAAGAGCCTAAACAAACGCTAGACCTAATGCAATCGACAAGAAGCCCGAAAAAATCGCCGGCCTGGAAAAACAGGTTTCGGGGTAAAATAAACGGATATCTAAACTTGAAAAGAACCTCGCGGCTATATGGAAAGAAAAGTGGAGAATCTAGAAAACCAGCACCGTCGGTCCAACCTTGTTATCTATGGTGTTAAAGAACAGCAATACGAATAAGCAGAAATGCTTCTGGAGTCGGTTGAAAAAAATGATCTTCGAATGTAAGCTTGAGATAAAAAACTAAGGGAATTGAAAGAATCCTTCGCCTAAGGCCAGGCCCATAATTTTTAAACTGCTCGACTATCGTGACCAAGTTATCGTCCTTAAATACTGTGCTCAGAGCTTAGAGGCTCGTAGCTTAGAGGGTCAGGTTTCCCGGTTAGTGAAGGCTTGTCTCGCAATATTCATGAGATTAGAAATAAGCTGTTGGACAGAACAATAGGAAATCGGGATAAGCAAGAAAGGGTGACATTAACCTGCGAAAATGTACTTATAAATAGGCCCCTTTTTTTGCCTGGTACAGTCACCGTGAAGATATAATCGAGTAAAAAACAAAAACAAACAAAAAAACGAAGAGAAAGGAAAGCGAGTCGCTCTAAGTCGATTTGCTGAATGTCAGCGCGCGAAGTGTTGCAAATAAAATAGATGACTTTGAAAGCTGTTGTTTTAGATCTTAAACCAGACATTGTTGGTATCACGGAAACATGGGTTTACCCGGGCATCTTGGACAACAAAATCTTGCCATTGGGTCATGTGATCGTGCGCGGAGGTGTACAGGAGCGGGAGCGTCGCACTGCCTGTCAAGCGAAAACTGCGCTACTCCGTTACGTCGGATATAACCCAGAAATCGCGGCAGTGCAGCGCAAAGCTACACCTAAATAAAGGTTGCGTCTGTGTTTGGGCTGTCTACGGACCGCCTATAATGCTGAAACGAGTTATCTGGAAGTTCATTTGGCTTGTTTGCACGATGCACAGGTGATGTGGTTATCGTGACTGGTGATTTTAAGCTGCCTGAAATGGAAGGGCCGTCCTTGAAACTGAGACGCGTAGGCGAATGATGTCATTTTAGAAATGTCGTTTAGCTTTAATCTCGCACAACTGGTACGCTCCCCCACCCGAATTCAGGGCGCACCCAGTTCTACTTTGGACGTAGCGTTTGTTAGTGACCATTTTGCCGGATGATCAGATCGGCACTAAAATCGTAATCGTCACACGCGTGATTTCACACTTCAAGAATATTCGTGCAACAACATATTTTATTGTTTTTCTCCCCCCTAGATACATACGACAATGGAACGGCATCGACCGGCTCATAGTACGAACGCGTGCGATAGATGACTTTCTAGAACTGATAGAGAGAGCAGTTCAGCTTGTACGTATGTGACCAGCTTGTAAGCGTATCTTATTGATGTTTATCCTATAGTTGCGAATGTTTTTTTCTCCTTCTTAATGACGCGATGGTCATTATTGTATTAGCGCTCACTGTTGTACTTATTCTTTAATTGGGAAGGTTGTTTATGTGTGTATTCTGTGAACTAGCTGCTAAGCTTACACAGGCATCATGTATTGTGCATACCTCCTCATCGCTTGCATCTCTTTTTTTCTCCTTTTTGGCCAACTGTATTCTTGCTCGTGGCAATGATTGCTGTTTATGTGTATCGTATTTTTGAATCAGCACTGCTGTATTGCGCTCCTCGCCAAAAGTGTGATATTCGCCAAAACTGATTGTTCTGCACGAGGTACTATCTCTTTGAATTGGGAAGGAACAGCGCCAACTAAGACGATCACGAGAGGGAGAACGACGCAGGACAGGCGCTTGTCCTGTGTCGTTCTCCCTCTCGTGATCGTCTTAGTTGGCGCTGTTCCTTCCCAAGTATGCACCATTTAGCCCAAATGAATGTTGTCCGGATACTATCTCTTTATCAGCAGCACAATGTATGTCCGTTGTAGAGCGAATGACTCTCTCAGCGATCTCCATTTACGCTCGTGTTTGCGTGCAGACTGGCGCAAGACGGAATAGTGTCCTGCATGGACGTGCCATATAAGCCTGCTTACATTATACGTACCAAAAAGAAGAAAAGAAAACCCCCGTGGTGTTTTCCTTTCTTCTTAGCAATTATTATTATTATTATTATTATTATTATTATTATTATTATTATTATTATTATTATTAGTAGTAGTAGTAGTAGTAGTAGTAGTAGTAGTAGTAGCAGTAGTAGTAGTAGTAGTACCTGCGGAACGTTGTGCGTCCTTCTGTTTCAAGCTTATCGCGTTATCGTTTGGTCCGGCGCATCTGGTCTGGTGGGTATTGTACGCATGCTGTAAAACGCCGTCGCCTCGCAGGGGCACAGGCGTACCACGCGCACGTGTACCTGAAGTCCCGGATGCTGAGCATGTTCTTCCAGGAGCGGGACGAGTGGAAGAAGTACTTGGTGAGCGCGGTGGCAATGAACGGCTCCCGGAACTGCGGCGTCTTCTCCAGGAAGCGCATGTCCGGGTGCATGGCGAAGAAGTCCTCGAACAGAGGCCGCAGGTCCTCCTGCGTCAGGTAGTCGCGGTCGCGTGCCAGCACGTGCACGGCCCGTGAACTCTCCTCAGGGAAGTTGGCCACCAGGTGGCTGTAGTACCTGCGGGAAGGCAAGCGGCAGGGGCAGCGACTCGCCAACATGCCGAAGTCTAGCCACCGGCCTCCCCACGAATAATTACGTAATAGAGCGTAGCGCGAACGGGGCGCACCTGGGGTCAGGTCTTGCACACGCGCATACATATCCAACAATGTGGACGTGGGAACAGCCGTCGCCGTAGCATAATTGTATCGCACGCGTCACTCAGAGGACGTGGGTTCGGAGCACACCGGCGGCAATTTACTTTTACGGCGAAGCTGTTTGTGGCTGTGGGGTTCCGTCATTTTTCTTCTGCTTGTGCAAAAAACCGTTGGCCGATCTCGGAGATAGTGAAACACCGGGCCGACCCGCGGCAGAGATGAAGCAGGCTTCGAGCCACCCCGCCAACTTGCAAAAATAAGTTTAATATCTTGGGTCCAAATGCAGCCCGTATCAGATATTAAGCTGATAAGAACGGATACTACACTTTGACCCTACGTTACTAGATCCTAAGCGTTGCTTTGACCCGCGTCGGCCATGCCTACGATCGCACCGCCCTCGCTTTCTCGGCGTTTCGAGCGCTTGCTTTCTTTCCTTTCGCTCTTCCGTGGGGGCGGTCCCGTCGAAACGTCACGCGTGTCTGTTTCCTCCGGCTCCTCGGGGCGGCGTTCCCGTCGTCCACGCGAATAAACATCACGGTAAATGAGTTCGTACCTTTGTTCAAGATTCTGTGTCACTTCTGTGTCGTGTGCTAAACAGCTTCGTTGGTCATCCGCTTTCACAGAGTGGAACGCGTCTCAACATTCTTCTTCCATCTTTCATTTTCTTTTACCACACGATTTCCGCATCTCATTTGAAACGACAAGTAATGTCCCCTATGCTGTCTTGGCTTCATATGGTTGTGACTAACAGAAATCGCGCCTTCTTCTCGTTCAAGACGACTGAAAGACGACATTGCGCTGCTAAAAGCGGTATACTTGTCGTTATGCGCTCGCCTCTGTGGCCTCGCGGGCTTATTATTTCACCGCACACTGCTTGTGCTGCACCAACCCAATCGCGCGCACACACGCGCGCACACGCACGCACTCTCTCCACTTTTGCTGTTGAGACGCGACATCGTACCGCGAGAATCGTACCCTGCAATCGGCATGAATATCACTCGAAACCATCTGCACCCGGCTACACACGGCAATTGGTGTTTCAGCGAACACTTTCAAAAATCTTTAAAAGTTGCCTGTGGCAGATATCACCATTCTAGTTCATGCGCTGGTCTACTCGAAGCGACGTACAATGCTCGCACAAGAAATTGAGATCCAAAATCGACTAATCATAAAAATGCACCAATTAAGTTTTTACCTAGTTACATTATGGCCCCTATTGCAATTTACAAATTCTAGCCGTGGAGTTCGCAAGGCGGATCCCATTGGAGTGAGTTTTCAAGATGACACCAGTTTCGACATACAAATCCCCGAACTTTGCGGAGGAATGCATTGTCGTTCCAGTTAATTTGTTAACAAAACGTCGTTTCATGCACTGAAGCACTCAAGTAACTGGAACGCCATTGTATTTCTCCGCAAAATTCGGGAATTGGTATGTCGAAACTGTTGTCGTCCTGAGAATTCGTTCCAAGTTGATCCGCCTTGCGAAGTCCACTGCTAGAATTGGTAAATTGCAATAGGGGTCAGCAGATAATTAGCTAAAAGTTAATTAGTGAATTCATTTTAATTAGTCGATTGCCCAGTTAATATTTTTCTGCAAGCAGTGTCCGCCGCTTCGAGTAGACCGGCTCATAAACTAGAATTGAGCTGTCTGCCACAGGCAGCCTTTAAAAAAAGGTTTGAAAGTGTTCGCCGAACCACCCTGTACGTACAACACATTGAGAATCAAAGGGAAGGGAGTTGGGGGAGAAGGATGGCCTTCCGCCTAGAATCTGCAGTGTTGTCCTTCATGTGTGTCTCTTAGTGCACCTGCAGAAGCGCTCCTTGGTGACGGGCCTGTCCTTGTCGCCGCCGGCGGCACGGTACAGCGCCGTCTTGAAGTATCCTGGCAGGGAGCACGCCCGCGCGAGAGGCGCGAAGTCCTCGGGCCCCAGAACGTCGCCGGCGATGTCGTTGAGCGCGAGCTTGAGCTCGCGGCAGGCCATCTCCACTTCGAGCGGCGACAGGGGCCGGCCGTAGGGAAAGTAGAAGAGCGGAATCACGGGCCCTTCCTCAGCGGCCGACGACATTGCCAGCGCTCATGGCAGCCGCTGCACACGGGGGCTCGCGCCGGTGCCGCACCTCTCCTGCGCATGCGCAGGACACGGCCGGGTCACGTGTACAGTATTGCCAGCATACCGTTGGTCCTGGATTGAGACACTCTTAGGAACAGTGCAACTATGAGAAACACCATATAGTGGAGGGCTCCCCGTGTTCATCTCGACTACCCGGAGTCGTTATAAACATGCAGCTCAATTTGTAAACACGCACCAAAGTCCCGTGATTTTATAAGCAGCAGCACCGTTAATACTGTCTTTAGCGTATTGCGTCATGGGGCATACTAGGTGTGTTTACGCGACAATATTTGCATTGCATCTGACGCGCGGACTCGCCAGAGTGTGACGCGTGGCAAAGTACCTGGGACAGTGGAGCACGTATACTTGTGTCTTGTCCCCAGTACGTATGTGGACGGCAGGTATTCTATTCGTTAGAGCCGATTAGCTACAGGCTGTCCAGTGAAAAAGCTTTACTGGACCACTGACCGGACAAATGAATGAAGGCTCTCCTCTCATGAAGGCCCTCCTAGAATATTTAGTAAACGCAGGCCTAGATTCAAGGCAGCGAACGGGTCCTCCGAACACGAAAGTGATCGCATCCTACTGCGCATCGTCATCATTACTCCTCAGTCCCATATTTTTCTCATCTTTTCTTTTCGCCTGAGTACAGACTAGCAGGCTGGAAGACCTCTCTGTATTTCCACAATATATTCTCCTCTCTCGCTGCCTCAATGAAGCTTCGCTTCACATTTCAGCTTTGATGGTAGATTTTTCTTATCTACGTGTGGGGGCCTGAAGAACAAAGATGTGCAGTCTTTCAGTACAACTTAGCAGAAGCGTCGAAATATTGCACAAAATAAATTTATGCTGCTTCTGTAGTTATTCTTCGGTTATGCGAATGAACTTGATCCGGTTTGAACTGTTATTTCTTCGTTCCGGAGTTTAACCGGAACTGAACCGCTATCAGCAAACCAAAACGAAATCCGGAATGAAAAAAAGAAAGAATCGGTTCTACACTCTGCTTTCTTGCCTTAGTCTCAACTTCTCAACCACTCCTTTCCTGCCTTTGCATGCTTACCATGTCACCGCCGCAGTCCTCTCCCTCTACATTTCTCTGTGTTTCTTGGTGCATAATTTCCTATGACTCCTGTCCTATTATTTTCCCCACTTTTACGGCGTGACGGATGCTTAGCCTGCGCCCCGCGCGGCCCACAAAAATGAAAATAAAAATAAAAATATGTTGATGCCAGTATACGACTGGCAACATCTATCGTCTGGCCCTGTTTCAGGACGCCCGAAAAAGGCCTGGCGCTCGGTGAGTAAGTGACGATCGCTGTCCCTATAGAGTCGAAGCAAGGCAAGTTCTACAGACGCCCTAGTATGCGCCCTGATTTATCTGTTCATGCTCACTGTGGCATCGAAAATTTTTGCCAAGCCTGTACGCTACGACAGGAGAACAGGCTGGTGAAAATTTCTAGTGCTTTTCTTTTTTTCCTTTGTACAACGGCCAAAAAACCACCTGGAGGCGAATTCGCAATGCTTTTCGTTCATAAGTGCTTTTTAACATTGGCTGGCCGCCTTCGCTAATTGTATATTGGCATCAGGATTGGCTGGAATTCGCTATTACGAAAAATTTTGTATAAGAGGTTCTTGTGAGTGAAGAAAAATCTGCCTGATATGTGAACCTATAGTGTTAGTCCTGCGGCAACTGTATGTATAGAGGCAGGAGTGTATTAATTAGAAGGAAAAGAAGGCAAAAACAAAGAAAGAAAGAAAAAGAAAATCAGTGGTGATTTAGCGGTGAATGCCAGAGAAGTGCGTTAGCATTACGTCGCACCCCCCTCTCTCTCTCTCTCTCTCTATATATATATATATATATATATATATATATATATATATAAGTAGTGACATCTTCGTTATTACCGGCTAATGAACTACCGCGACAGCGTGACTAACATAAATAGCGATATAGAAACTACTACCATAAATTACGACTGAATTAAAACGGCTGCAAAAAAAAATAAGTGAAAAAAACTGCTATTGACAACTTAAAATAGCGGCAGCAGCCTAAAACGGCTAAACGGATGAAGAACGTATATCACGGATGAAAAGTATGTGCTGATTGAAATTCATGGCGGCTTAAAAAAAAAAAACGTTATACTCAGATTTCCCCACAGTTAATGAAATGTATAGAGTATGGATAAGCTGCGAAATCAAAAAACCAACGAAGGGCTGTCGGAGCATCAGCTGCACCCAAAACCATTATGTATAGTTGAAGAGCACACTGCTTAACATTTCGGAGTTGGTCGCAAAGCTAGATTGATATATCGGAGACGAATTCTATTAGACACCAAGCACATAAAGTCGTCGTGCTGATTATGCGTATCAGATAATTAAATTTAGGTCGTACAGCGATCAAGGTAAGTAAATGCGACACTATCGTTGACATCCCGCGAGGCATACGCACCCACACGTGCGACGTCCCTCAAGGTGCCGCTGGGAGACTCAGAGCTTCGGCGCGGCCCACTTTTCAAGCAGCAGGAATCGCCGTCGTCCTCAAAACGCGAGGCGACGCGCCCGACGACGACAGACGGCGAAAATATTCGCCTCGCGGTTTCGCGCGACGCGTCATCTTCTGTGGCGCTGGTTCCGACTAAAGCCACGGTTCCAAATGCAATACGCTCGAACCGCCGCACCCGCCTCCACCACTGTGTGATTTTCCTGGCAGGGAAGCGCTGACGAGCGCGCATTCAAGTGACCCGCCGCTGCAACGCAGGAAGCGCACAAACACATCGATGCCGCAAGATGCGACCGGCCATACGGGGTACGGAGGCTCGGATTTCGTTTGGAGGCGTTTAGGGAAAAACCGCGCAACGGAGCGCGGCGAACGTTTCACAACCGCGCCAAGGTCGACTTCGACGGCGCGAAATAAGCGGCCGACGAACACTACCACCCTCCCCCAACCCCACCCTCTCACCTCGAGCCCAGTTCTCGGTGCCAGCATTCCTGTGGATTCCGCGATCTGACCATGTCTGTCTCTTCTTACGGAACGTCGGTCATGGACGACAGACGTTTTCTCCGGGTCGTTAACTATTGTTTGTTTTGCTGCCGATAGGCGCGAGGAGGGGTGCATAGGCGGGGTGGGGGGGGGGGGGGCGGAGAGAGAGGGGGCGGGCAATCGTGTTAGCCCTCGTGATGGTTTGTTACGTCATTGGCACTTCAAGTGGGCAACGTGTCGAGGTGCAGAGTCTCCTCGCGCGTGGCTAATGTTGAAGGGTTTCGAGAAATCTGCAATGTTACGTGTTCTGGAAGTCACCGCTGGCGTCATGCGTTAGAACACGTGGTTTTGCTTTAAAAAAAAAATATGCGTATTTGGGAGGAGGTTTGTCATAGGCATATGTAACCACGGTGAAACTTCTCTGTTATCAATGCGAAGCGTAGGAGGGTTGCTATACAAGGTGTTTTAGAATAATGCATCCGAAATTTCTTAAGAATAGAGAGGTTGCGATAATTCACCTTGATAAGGTGGAAGCTTGGGCGAGTTGGTGAATCAATATCGACATGTTTGCACAGCGCAAAAGGCGAGGACAGGAGGAAGAACAGCGCCTGTGTTGTCTTCTTCCTTCTGTGCTCGTCTTTCGTGCTGTGCAAACATGGCGATAATTCAGCAATTCTATCGCTAAGCATGCGTTTTAAGGTGACTCGTGTTATTATTTAGGTATGTGATCGTGAAAACTAAACGCTCCTAATTTCTTCAGTATAATGAATGCTGGCCAATTAAGCCCAGATAATCGAGAAGTGCGCAACTGTCACTTAGCAAATGCTGATAAGTGACTTGACAGCATGCACGCCTCACCGCCACCAGGCAAGCATGAAGCGAGCAGCGTCCGGTTATGGAGCCCGTCATGAACTCCTCGGATGACGGGCTTGCGTCGGAATCAATCGTCTGACTCTTTCGGTGAAAAAGTTAATTAGTCTGACTTTTATTATAATTACTTGTTTAAATAATACCACGAGCCATTTCAAGATTCATGCATCAGTGGTAAAAGTAACGCCAATTGAAATCGCTTGATTACCGCATCTGCCCCATTTTAAGGGGTATTCGAACGCACTTTTTTTAGATACCCTGTACACTGTAATGCCGCTGCTGCAGTAATACTTGAACAGGAAGAAAGAAAAAGACAGACGGTAGTGAGCAAAGTTGCGCTCACATTATTTGCGTTTTCAGCTTGCGCACTAACTAGCCATTTCGTCGAAGCTTATCGCACTCGCTACTGGCATTCGTATAGATGGCGCATGCGCCTTCTCGAGGTTCCAGAGGTGACGGATTTAAAGATCCTTACATACGAGGCGTTCGCATTTTCTGTGACCGCAGTAAATTGTATGCACCACTAAGCACAATACCCTTAATCGAAATGCACATTTTGTTACTGCACAATTTCGGGATGTCACCTAAAGGCCACTCTCGTAATTGAACTAACGCTATACGAGCAGTGCTTTAGTTTTGGTCTTCTTTTATTATTTTAACATACACATATATTTTACGCATTTAGACAGCGACTGATTTCGGGGCCCTTTACAGCCGTGTTACATCCAGACTTCATATACCATTGTCAACTCTTTGCACCATGCGTTTGGCGCTCTTTGGCCCACACACTGGCCCTTGCGGCGTGAAAAAGCCATTAGTCGTGGTCAGGTTTGGTCTTTTTCTCACTGTTTCCTTCGGATATACGGATGTAGCATGCACTGATCAAGGTAAAATTTACAGGACAAGTTCGTACGGATTTCTAGCGCCATGGATGTGTCATAGTATAACAGGCACACCATGCCACTGGCGTCAATTTACTCTGCACAATGTTATTTGAGACTGGTTGAAAAGGTAGCAAAAGAAAAAAAATCAATACCAAAACGGCTCTTATTGTTATATAAAGCCACCACACCGCTGTTCACATTGAATGTGAAAATGTGAACATCTACAATAGTACAGCGTGATAATTTTGTACACTGCGAGGGACGAAAACGAAGGTGATCAAGCGTGCCATGATCTACAAAGTAGCGTTTAGCCCTTTCTTGAATACAACGCAGGACATGCAGCAAAGAGCGACAGTTGTGAGGCGTTCAGGGTCCAAATTCCTGTGATGCGAAACGGAATTCCTCAATTCCACTTGGGCGTGCACGGTTTAGGTACACTTTAAAGATCCTAAGGTGGTGAAAGATAATCCAGAGTCCCTTAGTACCGTACTAACAGCACGGCGTGCCTCACAATCAGATCGTGGGTCTGCCACATGTAGCGATCGGTGAACACTTATTACTAGCGCAATTAATTGCTGGTTTATTAATAGGAAACCAGAATTATTGGTGTGGAATCCGTTCAGTAAAGCAGAGAAACGATCTTACTGCACGTTTAAACGTGCTACGAGGTACGCTGCAAGGACTCGCACGACTGGGAGAGGATTATCGCAGAAATCAACAAGCAAAGGATGGTCAAATCAAAACAAGGGAATGATCGCTGTAATCTCGGAATTGCGTTCGGTACGCAAAGCACAATATATTACTGTGCTGGACGCAATATATAATTGTTTTGTTGTGCTCGGCGATTTATAATCGACTACGATATATTGCAGTCGGAACAATGAATGCTAATGTAAGTTGACACGACTTGCCTGTTTGCGCACGAGGCATTTGTACTTTGTCCTTAATGACGTTCTTAGTAACGCCGTGTAGAGGTAATGCGAAGGCGATATTTCAAAGACACTGTCACAGAAAATAAACGTAAGACAGAACGTTGCGCAAGTGGCAGATGGCTTGCTCTAGGAATTCAGCGTGCCAGTTTTCCTTGTTGCTTAATATATATATATATATATATATATATATATATATATATATATATATATATATATATATATATATATATATATATATATATATATATATATAAGTCGCACTGTTAACTTTTGAATTCGCTCGAGTGCAGTCCTTATACGTAAATATTGCTATGTAACGGTCAATGTCCTTCAACTTGGTTTAAAAGTCTTGTAAGGGTAATTGAGATAAGCGACACTGGAGTACTCGCGGGAGCGGTATGCTAGTCTCGCGTCCCAGAACAAGCAAGCGAATAAATGTGATCAACGACGCATTTTGATTCTAGCACTCGCCTGGATTTAACGTATCGGTGCCGCAGACACCAGAAGAAGGGCTCATGTGGAGGCTCAGGCGACGAAGATGCGTCGTGCGAGGCGTCGCCTCCTTTCGGCCGGAGTCAACATGCGAGAGCAAAGAACATAGCTGCGCACAAACTCGAGTTGATAGAGTAAAATAAAGTAGTACCACGTATACGGTTCTTGTCCACCTTTCTCTTCTGTCACGCGTATAAAATTAAGGTGCTTAAGTGCCGACAGACGTGCGGTGGTCAGGGCCACCACAACGATGAAATTCGCGCTACTCACGGTGGCCCCACGTTAACGAAATTCTCAGCGTGAAACGCCGTCAGCTCGGAGACGCGGAAATCGAAGGTCCGAGCTCGCAAAGCGCGCACCGCTGATTGGAACACTGAGGGAGTCGGGAGCGGTCCCTCAGCTGCGAACACATGAAAGGGGACTGCAAATTAAATAAAAATGGTTTGTGGTAGGGGTGGGGGTAAAATTACTGCCACCATCAGCGATATACCACAAGGCGACGCCTCTATAACGCGCACAAAATGAACGACCCAATTATGATAAAGCAAGGCCACTCTGTGTGATCCACATTGCCCTTACTCACCCCGTTGCTTATTCAGCTATACGTCATGGCAAGTCGCACAAAAGCAAGTTTTGAACGTACGATAGCCGGCGGAACGTCCCTTTCGCGGTCCGAAGATCATCACGGATCTGGGCGAGGGGCCGAATCTGTACTATTCCGCGAATGGTCATTCAGCGCGAACGTTGAGTATACCAAAACACAAACACACAGAGAGCGCGCAGGGATGTTTGACGCGACAGCATGGCGACGACAGCTAGGAATCTTGAAACACGTAAGTACCTGTTCGACTATACCTGTGTATTCCCGACAGGGACGCGTAGACTTGATTTGTTTTGTGAAATAGGAAACAATCGAGAACCTCCCCCCCCCTCAAAAAAAAAAAAAAGAAAGAAAGAAAGCGAAACGACGGCGGTATACGTTGCAACCCTATCGCGTTTTCGTCCGGCAGAGGTGCAATTTCTTTCTTTTCGTTTTCACCGACAGTGAAAACGAGACTCAGCCGAGGAGCACAGCAGCCCGGTACTCTAGCCACTAGGCCACGATCACTTTTTCTTTTTATTTACTAGGCCACGATCGCACGTATATGTCTCTCGTTCCAATTCGCAGCCAGCTCGTCGAAACACTCGATCGGCGTGTGCTTTCTCGTCCTCTTTCTTCGTGACTGCTCGCACCTTGAGGCGCCCTCTAAAACTGCACTATCTCCGGGATTGGCATGCTTTCCCTAGACCATTCCTCGTAGCAGTTTACGCTACTTAAAAAAAAAAGAAACAGTGCGACCTCCTACCAATTTCATGATTGCCCAAATTAATCATTCTTTAACATGTCTTCGCTTGAGTACAAATGCCATCGTCGTTTTAACATACATCAACATGACATATAGCTATATATGTACAGTCAACAGCAAAAGTTTGCGGAATGCGCGAGCGCGTGGCAAAGCGACCCTCCTCCCCTTCTAGCGGTGCCCCTGGTGTCGAGACCGACGCCTACACGCATGCGAGTCCCTCCCCGACTGCAAGCGTGCATGTTTCCACGCTTCCTCCTAGAGCGCCGGCGATATACGAATGTAGCCGCGAGGTAGCCCTCTTGTTGGAGCTGGAGAAACAATCCTTGTTTCTCCAGCTTACGCTGATTCTCCACGCATATAGAACCGAACAATCGTTATGTCGGTAGGCTCATGTGGAGCGGCCAGCGTAGATATCATGCCTTTGCTGCCGTACGATCGCCTTCGAGGTGGTCGTTCTCGTGCTGCTGTCGCCACACACAGGTAATCTCGCAACCCACAAACACAACTACTCAATTCCCACAAACAGGTTAGTTGACCTGGGGACGGTTTGCGGAACTCCAAACGATGCAGGATAGCCAGCTACCTTCGAAATCCTTCGCATAACATGCTTGTTAATTGCTACAGATTTCATTAGGTTACCAGTGAGACCAGGGTCCAAAAGCATCTGCGTGTCTATGCCAAGCAACACTGTAAACGGCGGGTGGCAAATCACACCCGAGTTCATAACTAACCTTCGTGGTAATACTGATATGTGCTCCTATCAACGCAAGCCTATTCAAAGAAGAAGAAAAAAAGGATGAAAAACAAGAAACTGAGAAAGCGGCTTGACGAGCTCACGTGTATCACAAAGCTGGGCAAGAATGGCACTATCAGAACAACAGCGCACAATATGAACATGTGTGCAAACAAAAAATAACTAAAAGCGTTAAGATAAACGACATAGAGTGAACGAAAATTCAACAGTCATAGTAACAGAAGTCAAAGTGCAGAGTCATCATTAATATAATAACATTCTTTGAAAAGCTACGATGTTCTTAAATGCACCAAAATAACCACCACTTCTCAATACCGTTAACGTGCAGCCCCTGCCACTGCCGCCTGCCCGACCGTCAAATTTAGGCGTAAGACATAAATCCTTTCTTTAACCACACATCGACCCGCCGTCCCGTAATCGGATGGTGCTCGTCGAGGCGCGCTTCTCAATATTTACCCCCGCCCCCTTTTTTTCCCCCCCACGCCTCCCCAGTTCACTTTTTCGCTGCTTCGGAAGAGGCCGCAGGCGTGTGGACACCAGCAACCCGGGCCCGCGCGGCATTGTGGGTGCTTTCTCTTCTGGGGCTAACGGCTGGCCGGCCACTCGGCCGGCCAGCTGCGGTGTCCGCTACACGTCCAGTGAAACATCAGCCAGCGGCGGCCTCGGGACGGCTTACCCTGCGGGGCCGTTGCCAGAACCCGAGCGGCAAACGGGGCTTACCAGTTTAGCTGAGAGCCGGTCTCGTTAGCTGCAGCAGATGGGGCTTTTTTTTCCCCAGAGGTCGGGCATGGCAGGAGGCACGTCGGCGCGAGGCCCAACCGAGAACGCGCAGTGCGCGTTTCGTCTTTTCCGCGTTGCAAAATTTCGGCGGTGATGACTATGATAATGATTCTGATGATCACTGTGATGGTGCTCAACTATGCCAAGCGTCCACTACTGGCCAAAATATGGGTAGCCGGAGGAAACACGATGTTGATGATGAAGGGTTTATATTTAAAATGTTGAGAGCGTTCGAGAGAAAGAAAGAGCCAGTGAACGAACGTTTATTAAAATAGATCGTATGAAAGACGTCAGCTGTGACGTGCGTCCTGCCCCTGCCGCCTACATTGACTTACCGCCCGAACTGTGACAGAGAGAGAATAATTTTTTTTAATCACCTGGTATGACTACTTGGCCTGCGTAGGGTGACTAGCTACCCAACATATGCAAAAGTCCTCGGAGCATGTGGTCCGCGGAAAGAAGCAGAAAAAGAAAACTTTGTATATGCGAAAAAAGAAATCGGATGCAGTAGGCGCGTATTGCAGTGAGCGATCACTTAATAAAAGTGATAATCCAATGAAAGATGGTCACCGCCAATAAGCAAAGGAATGTACACGTGACAATATTCCAAGTTTAGAAAATTAGAATCGAATGAGATAGGAAGTCCGATTCGAGAATTTAGTGCTCATAATGGTAGAATGTTCATTGTTGTCTTCATTTTATTTTATTTATTTATTTTCACATTTGCCTAACAGGTTTTGAAATTTGGAACATTTCGTGAAGGGAGGTTACAGAACGATGCTCAATTTGCGGTACGCAAATCTAGTACTATAAACATTGGAAACAACGTATTAGGAAAACAAGTATTCAAGGAGCACATCTGCTCACAATATAAATGATGAAAAGAAAAATCGATAACAGAAAACAAACAAATTTTACACAATGACCTAGCGACAGCAATAAGAGCAAGTCAAGACGAGATTACCTTTATACAGTAGTCAGTGTAAATAAGAATTAGATTACGAAATCAATACAAACAGCTGGTTTCTGAAAACTATTGGGTCACCTATGTTAAAGCGGCCCCGAGCCACCCCTACGGCTTGGTGAAATAATATAGTCCGCGGTTAGCGTATACGCTGCTGTGAACATCTTAGCCGAGTTTTGCTATCGTACGCGGTGCGTGGAGATCGCAAGCGGATCGTGAAGTCACCTTTCTCTCAAACGCTCTCCTTTCAAACAGAAGCCAGCTCCTCACTCTCTTCTGGACGCTTTATTTCGTCATTCCTTAGATGGCTGATATTGGCCGACGGCTGACATCAAGCTGCAGTCGGCTACACGGCGTAGATACCACGGCCGCTCGCTGAGCACCACTGCGTTTTGGCTTATGCTTAGCGCGTCGTAGGCACCAAAGGCGTAAGTCGTGGTGTCTACGTTAACGTCCAAATGAAATTCGGACAGCGCGTCACGGTGACGTTTAGAAGGCGGAGCGTTCTGGGCAGGTCCCACTGCGCCGTAGCCTTCGCAGAGCAAGGCACTGAAGAAAAAAACGGGAGCAAAGCGGAGGCCTTAATTGATTTGCCACTTCTGCTGAACGCACTGAAGTACATGTTGCGGCAAAGTATTTCCGAAATAGCCTATTTTCACTTCAGATGCCTTGCTCCACTTTGAGAAGAAGTGGTTCAAGGCCCCTTTAACGGTACCATCTGGAAGCCCGTTCCAAATTTTAATCGCACGAGGCAAAGCTTCACTGTTGAATGCTTGTGTTCGCTAAAACGAACGTTGAAAACATATGTTATTATTTAAGTGGCTCGAAGTGCGATGCGGTGGGACAAGCGGCAGTGTGGTAGGATGGTGACTATATTCTTTTGTGCAGTATATATAAGCGGATAAGCGCTATATCTCTACGAGACTGTAAGCATGGAAGTGACAATGAAAAAATTATTTTTGTTGTGCTGTAGTTGGTGCGTGAATTCGGAGTTCACGCATCAGTTACAGGCCGTCTAGAGGGCCTGCAATGTCGCAGAGAGATCGGTCCCGTCGTGGTCGGAGCCACCAAATTGATTGGGGATCCTTCGGCTCCCACCCCTCCCCCCCTCCCCAATCATGTTTCTCAGGACACCTCAATAAAGTTATTGTCAATTGTTGCGCTGCAGAATGTCTGTTGCAAGCACGAGTGAAGAAAAAAAGAATTAGAATATAAATTATGCAGTTTTACCTGCCAGAACCACGATATGCGTTTGAGGCACGCCCTATTGAGAGACTCCGAAAATTTCCTACACTTGGAGATCTTTGACTCGCCCCCGATGCTCGGGACACGGGCGTTCTTTTGCATTGTGCCCCTTTCGTAATGCGGCCGCCGCGGCATGGATTCGATCCTGCAACCTCGTGCTTAACAGCGCAGGGTGTGGCGCGATTCTGGAGTAGCTTCGATAGATTTGGAAACGTAATCCTGGCGAGGTTACCAGATCGTAGATGTCCCTGCGGGCTTCTTCCACGCTCGGAAAAACACTTTTATGTAGCACGTATTGAGCAACAGAAAGTTGTAGCGGCAGTTTTTCATCCCGATCTAAAATTTTCTAATTGACACTTTTCATCTAATTATAATATTTGAGGAGTTGATTAATTAATTAAGACTATTTACCTAATTAGGTGGAATGAAAAAAATAATAATCTGAGTACCTCCAAGCGACGGATCTGTCCAGCTACGTGGCATTTACATATTTTTAATGTTTGGCTCAAGTTACGTGGGAAACTCTGTACATATATATGCAGGTCATTTCGTTGTAGCAACGTTCGTTGTAGATGCACTCGACTGAAGGAAAGCCCGCACTACCCGTAACAGGCTTGGATTTCAATAAAAATAAAGAATAAGGGGTTTGGTAAAAACTCAGAAGTGTAGTTTTCTAATAGAAGCCAGTTCAAGAAAGGAAGATTAAGGCATGTGTAATAATAATTGGAGCAGTCACAGGTGTCATCATTTTTGGCACATCCAGCCTCCTCTCCTTTCTCTCTTCTCATATTGAGCTATCATACGGCGTAATGTTGTCCCCACATTGCATCACGGCTCCAGATGTACCTTTCTTTACTTTCTCTGTTGTCTTCGCTCATTCCCTGTTTACGCTGCTCCGCCGCATTGCAGCATTGCTAGGCACTGCATAATCGCCTCCAATCTCGCTCTTCTTTCCATCTCTCACGAGTTGAGCTTAGTTAAGCTGGCTGTGCCGGTATCTTTTCAGTTTATTATTTTTGTTCGAAGTCGCGCTCGTGCTTGCTCGAACTGCATGTAATCTGGGGCCCTATAACGTAAAACTATTCCAATATGTTTTCATTCCAATCTCCTGACGTCAAATTTGCATAACCGCCGACGCAAGCATCGGGCCGTCACCCACAGGGTTGTCTGAACAGACCAATCAAACGCTCTCCGCGTTCATAGGAAGTCACTTTTGTTTGCTTGAAAAACGACTAACGTTACCTACACTGAGCGGCTTGTCTTATCTAATTGGCTCACAAGAGGCGAGGAGCACGCTCAAGTGGAGAGGGATTCGATGGGGCTGAGCCATTGCACTGAAACTCCAAAGAACAAGACCGACACGTACTGCTACGCGTCAGGCTGCAAGACCGGCTACCCTGGCGCCCTATGACGTAAAACTATTCCAATATGTTTTCGTTTAAATCTACTTATGTCAAATTTACGTAACCGCCGAAGCAAGCATCGTGCGGTGACCTGCAGCGTTGCCTGAATAGCCCAATCAAACGCTCTCCTCCTTTATAGGAGGTCGCTTTTGTTTGCTTTCAAAACGAATGACATTGCTTATATTGAGCGGTTTTTCGTATCTAATTGGCTGACAGAAGGTGACGAGCACACTCAAGTGGAGAGGGTTTTGGAGAGGAGCGAGCCAGCGCATTGAAAGTAGATAACCGATTGAAGAGGGCGGTGCCGGCGTTAGCGATTGGTCCGCTTTCCCTTGCTTAGCTTGAGGTGGCCGGTCGAAAATTGCGGTGCCGTGCAACGGAATGTTAAAAATGCCGTTAAAATAGATCCTCAGCAAAGAAGAGTTGGTATAACGATGTTGTATACGTGCCGAAAGGGCTCGATAATATTATACGGCCACGCAAAAAGTTTTGATATACGCAAATAAACCAGTAGCCAGTGCCTGAGCGATCGGCGGCAGCCACCTTCTATTCCTTTCGGGACGGGGAAGTCTCCGGCTATTCAGAAAAAAATTCAGTTTGGTTCGGCATGTTAATGCATCTTTAACCCGTACACGTCACTTTGACGAAGTGAGTTTTCGTGGTTTTGTGACGTCTAGTCACAGACAGGTGAAGTAGATGCAGCCTGAAACCTTTTCAACAATAGCAGAGGGTGGTCGAAACAAGAGCTCACATTGCCACAGCCATGTCCAAAGTAGCTCTGATTGCCTGTTAGTACACTTAATAGGTGTATCAATTGGTTCTTTTACTGACAGGAGATGGCGGGTGCGCACATGTATAATTAAGGAACACATTATATGTCCCGTAACAGTGGCCCCTTTCCACTTTTAATAGTCTTCGCCGCCGTACATTGCGTATGCTTCACCACGTAACAATTGTATTGCGGTGAAGTTGATTTTAGGAAATTGAATTATGCAACACTTCTGCGACCCTTACCGGACTTCAATCTGGCGCTATGAGGCGCTATGAAAAGGCGTGCTGCTCTAGATTCGCAGCAAAAATAATGCGCGTCATATAAAAAGAAATGTTTGTGATATTTATTCGCCAAGTATTCATGTAACGTCGGCCAAAATTTCACCTGCGTTTTACTTATGGCACTGCTGCCAGTAAGTCTGAATAACCGAGCGGGTCTGAGTAGTCTGGCTCTGAATATAGCCCAATGACTAAATGTGCATTCCGTTGAGATCAGTTCTTGCCCTTCATAGGATGCGAATGAAAAAATCTTATTGTGACGTAGCTGTTAGCACGACCTTCAATACGCCCCGAAGACGTGGCGGCCCGATCCCACTCAAGGTATAAATCAATCTTAAGATGAGTTCCCACAAGAGATGAAGATGAAGAACTCGATGTGATGATGATATGGACAGACGATGAGGAACTGCCTAAGAAATGCCCACATTATAACTATTGGTGTCAATACAAAAATTGCAAGCAACCTCTAGAAATCTGACATTCTGTGATAGAATGTAAAAGTTGGCAGGTATGTATTATGACATCGAAGCAGCACACAATAATTTTGTAATTAAAGAAAGCCATGTGTGATGTGTGCATCCTCTCTCTTGTGCTTCGGCCTTCATTGGTCTACGTTGTGTAACAGGTAAAATAGTGATGTAAAAAATAACTGGAGACAAAAAAAGAAACATATGCCTACTCAATACACTATTGACACATCCTGATTTACTTGTACTAATACATAAGCGTGCTCATCTGCCAAGTCAGGCGGAGAAATAGGTAACTATAACTTTGTTCTTGAGCTGCAGCATACACAACCATGCTTAGATAGGAAACAACTTTCAGGAGGCCAATCGTTGACACATTGCAGATAGTATTATGGATCAAGCATAGAGCTGACTAGAATGCCCTCGAACTCTTCCCATCGTACATCTACCGTCTAGCATCCTGGGGCAACCTTTTGGGTATGCTTTGAAGCTGCTGTCGGGTTTTGAACCAAGCCCAATCACTTTCTGGCTTTGTTCTCCTCCATGTCTTGCCATTTCCCCCCTCATTTATATTTGTCATACTGACACAGATATCTGATTATTTTTCATTTGCGTGTAGTTTGGGCAAAATCAGTTTCAAATTATACAAGAAAGACTGAGCAATTTTTTTAAAGCGAAGTTTTCTTTGCCTCTTCCTTCGATTTTCCCACTGCTGGTGCTGTGGGCTGCTGTCGCGCACACCGCGTAGGGGGGTGGTTCAGAGCGTGTATGTAGATGACAGACGCGAGTAAGAGAGGAAAGGCGACGGGAGAAATTTGTTTTCACCGAGCAAGCATCACTTCCTGCCTTGCTGCGCTAGTTTTGTCATAGCGGAGGCTTAATTGTGCTTCTTGGACGAGACGTCGTCCGAAGCGATGACAGACGACCCGCCACCACTTGCGTCGAGCACGCCTCTTCGCACTGCGTCTCGCAGGGACATATTGTAAAGCTTGCAACGTAGCCATGGAGACGTCCGGTTCCTGTTTCTCCAACAGCGAGCCAATGGACTCCGACAACGACTACACCGTCGTGGAGGGCAAGCGACTGAAGAGAAAATACCGCAACACAACCAAAGACGTGAGTGAGCAGGGCCCCAGCGGACCGCCTACTCCGACTTACAGGATTGCTTTTGTGCCGCTCGACGTCTCTAAGAATTTAAATTCTGTACACAGACAGATTCTTAACACCTGCCTTGCTAATGTGGCTCCGAAAGGAATGAACGAAGTGCGTTTCAACACCAAGAAAAATGTGGTCACAGTGGAAGTAGCGACGCAGGCCGCCCTAGAAAAATTGAAAACCGTGTGCATACTAGGGCACATAGAAGTCCGGTCGTTCGTCGTGCACAGTGGTCGCACTAGGGCAGGTGTTATCTCTGATGTCGTGATTGACATCAGCAATGAAGAGCTACAAAGGCTTCTGTCTTCAACAGTGAAGGTCATTGATTTTCATCGCTTCGGTCGCTCGACGAGCGTCAAGCTTCTTTTCGAGGGAGACACGCTACCTGATCATGTCCAGGTGGGCTACATAAGACACCCGGCGCGTCCTTATGTGCCCCGACCATTGCAATGTCACAAGTGCCTAAAGCTAGGCCATGTCAGCGCTGTCTGCAGAGGCCAGACGGCATGCATCCGCTGTGCCGGCAGCCATGACGTATCTTCATGCACAGTAAGACAAACGAAGTGCTCGAATTGTGACGGACCCCACGAGGCCGATTCCAAGGATTGTCCTAAACAGAAAAAGGAGAAAAAAATACTGAACCAAATGAGCAAGACAAGTATGTCCCACAAGGAGGCGGCAGCGTCAGTGCAACACCGAAGGAGACGAACGCGTCGTCGGCGTGGACAAGCTGTAGGTCCAGACAAGAGCTTCCTGGCTACAATTCCGCAGGTCCAGCAGAACGTAATTGAATCGGCATCGATAGATAAACCATTGCTTCAAGCGAGCCGCGCAAGCCGGGAACGGAATGTATGGCAACGCTTACCGCCGCGCTTATGGGCCTCAGACTGTCAGCGCGAGCAAGGACAGTGCACTCAGATATCGCCATCGGACTCTGTCATCAAAGCCATGCTGCGACAAATAATCGCCGCCCTGTAGTTGCTACTGTCCGGTTTAAATACGCCCGTGGCGCCAACAGCGGCAAAAATTATGAACGCCATAGACAGTCTCTTCGCTACGCTGCAGTAACTTATACCTCTGCCTGCGAAGATGACTGTGCTGTGCTGTGAAGTGTACACGTACGCATTACACAGAAACATTGTGTTGTGCCGCCCTCATCATATTCACCATACCACCACCATCCTTCCTCTTCACATCCTATCTCTGTTATTCCCCAAACCCCTTCCCCAGCGTGGAGTAGCAGGCTAGAGGCATTTCACTCAGGCCGACCTCTCCACCTTTCTGCCATTAAATATATATATCTCTCGTTTTCACCCCACCGCATCGAATGTGCACAATTTCCTTTGGAGCTCCCTGGCCGTCGCCACTTTATCCGCTTGACAGCTGTAATTATCCTTGGCTCCCCTCAGAAGCATTGCAGAAACTGCAGCGCTTCCCTTTCTACTAACGTGCGAGGCCAGAGGGGACACAGATAGAACTGTAGAGAGGAGAAGAAAAGAAGGAGAGGGAGGAGGAGAGGGAGTTCCCATATTACAGAAAGGGAGGGGGGGGGGTGACGTGAGAAGGCAAGGAAACTCCACTACTACACGACAGCATTTGCGGGGAAACAGGATAACCTTATAAGTTTAAGGTACGGTACAGTACGTTGCTACTATTTCTGAAAAAATAAACGCCATGCAAATATGTCAAGCGGCCAACTTACGCAGGGAGTGCATAAGCAGAGTCGCATTAATTCGAGCGCACCGCAGGGTCCCTGCAGAAGACACTACGGAAGCGGTCGACCGTCAAAACAACACTTCTGTGCCTGCCGCATTAGCTTTGCGGCTATGACATTGATAGAGGTCGTGGATTTGATCCCAGTCGCGGCAGCCGCATTTTGACGGGGGCGAAATAAACAACGCACGTGCACTTAGATTGTGGGACACGTTGAAGAACATCACGATGTCAAAATTATTCCGGAGTCCGCCACTACGGCGTGCCTCATAATCCTGGTGTGGTTTTGGCAGGTGCAACCCCATAATGCAATTCAAGTTTAATACTTCTGCCACCATGCAATGTGCCCTGTGAGGAAATGACAACGCTCAACCCTCTCAGCGGTTATAAAATATGGCGCACAACAACGCCTCAAGCAAACACGTCTCCCTGTGTGTTCTGTGTACTACGCCGACAAACAGCAGTGGTGCACGCAATGTAACGTTTAACATCAGCTCGTCACTCTCGTGTTACCCTAAACGTTCAAGAAATTAAGCTTTGGCCGTCAATCTCACTGCAAATTATCGTCAATCAAAAGATCCATCACGGAAAACTTCGCTTACATCGATACCTACAGTGCGTGGGATCTTCATAATCTTTATGGCCTCATTTTTTCCACTCATTGATTATGCAGACCTACCTACACGGCTGAGACATCAACTGATTGGACCAATGTATGCGGCTACTGAGTTCTCGACTGATGTTACGTGAATATTTAATTAATAAACTTCGTATGCATTTCTGAATGTCTGCATCACAGACCCATTGCGGCTGCGACTATACTGAGCTGCATGACTGTTCACAGCATTATTACGGAACGAAATCTACCGAGACAGAAATATTTCAGTGTCGCGAACCCATTATTTCAGCAGGCGAGCTCCACTGCCGAGCGAGACACTCTCTCCACTCGCCCAGTCTTAGCCTCCGCAAGCGAAATTCCTTCCCTGCGCTCTTCCATACCGGACCTCGAGGATCGCGTGATACCTACGTCACGGGCAACGTTTTCATTTTTTTTCTCTTTCTTTTGCGGCGTTTCGCACTTCAGCTGACGGTGTCGAGCGCGAGCTGTTGTGCTTAGAGAGTTTGAGAATAGGGGTCCCAAACGTTTTGGGGCCCCAAAGAAATAGCGTCGAAGCCATTGTGCATGTGCGAGACACAAACTGCGTTTCAGTTTTGCGTTGGGCACGCTTTTTCACTGATTTAGCGGCATCCCCATTCATCATCATCATCATCATCAGCCTAGTTACGCCCACTGCAGGGCGAAGGCCTCTCCCATACTTCTCCAACTACCCCGGTCATGTACTAATTGTGGCCATGTTGTCCCTGCAAACGTCTTAATGTCATCCGCCCACCTAACTTTCTGCCGCCCCCTGCTACGCATCCCTTCCCTTGGAATCCAGTCCGTAACCCTTAGTGACCATCGGTTATCTTCCCTCCTCATTACATGTCCGGCCCATGCCCATTTCTTTTTCTTGATTTCAACTAAGATGTCGTTTACCCGCGTTTGTTGCCTCACCCAATCTGCTGTTTTCTTATCCCTTAACGTTACACCCATCATTCTTCTTTCCATAGCTCGTTGCGTCGTCCTCAATTTCAGCAGAACCCTTTTCGTAAGCCTCCAGGTTTCTGCCCCATATGTGAGTACTGGTAACACACAGCTGTTATACACTTTCTTTTTGAGGGATAGTGGCAACCTGCTGTTCATGATTTGAGAATGCCTGCCAAACGCACCCCAGCCCATTCTTATTCTTCTGGTTATTTCAGTCTCATGATCCGGATCCGTGGTCACTACCTGCCCTAAGTAGATGTATTCCCTTACCACTTCCAGTGCTTCGCTACCTATCGTAAACTGCTGTTCTCTTCCGAGACTGTTAAACAATACTTTAGTTTTCTGCAGATTAATTTTCAGACCCACCCTTCTGCTTTGCCTCTCCAGGTCAGTGAGCATGCATTGCAATTGGTCTCCTGAGTTACTAAGCAAGGCAATATCATCAGCGAATTGCAAGTTGCTAAGGTATTCTCCATCAACTTTTATCCCCAATTTTTCCCACTCCAGGCCTCTGAATACCTCCTGTAAACATGCTGTGAATAGCATTGGAGATATCGTATCTCCCTGTCTGACGCCTTTCTTTATAGGGATTTTGTTGCTTTCTTTGTGGAGGACTACGGTGGCTGTGGAGCCGCTATAGATATCTTCCAGTATCTTTACATATGGCTCATCTACACCCTGATTCCGTAATGTCTCCATGACTGCTGAGGTTTCGACTGAATCAAACGCTTTCTCGTAATCAATGAAAGCTATATATAAGGGTTGGTTATATTCTGCACATTTCTCTATCACTTGATTGATAGTGTGAATATGGTCTATTGTTGAGTAGCCTTTACGGAATCCTGCCTGGTCCTTTGGTTGACAGAAGTCTAAGGTGTTTCTGATTCTATTTGCGATTACCTTAGTAAATAATTTGTAGGCAACGGACAGTAAGCTGATCGGTCTATAATTTTTCAAGTCTTTGGCGTCCCCTTTCTTATGGATTAGGATTATGTTAACGTTCTTCCAAGATTCCGGTACGCTCGAGGTTATGAGGCATTGCGTATACAGGGTGGCCAGTTTCTCTAGAACAATCTGACCACCACCGTTCAACAAATCTGCTGTTACCTGATCCTCCCCAGCTGCCTTCCCCCTTTGCATAGCTCCTAAGGCTTTCTTTACTTCTTCTGGCGTTACCTGTGGGATTTCGAATTCCTCTAGGCTATTCTCTCTTCCGCTATCGTCGTGGGTGCCACTGGTACTGTATAAATCTCTATAGAACTCCTCAGCCACTTGAACTATCTCATCCATATTAGTAACGATATTGCCGGCTTTGTCTCTTAGCGCACACATCTGATTCTTGCCTATTCCTAGTTTCTTCTTCACTGTTTTTAGGCTTCCTCCGTTCTTGAGAGCCTGTTCAATTCTATCCATATTATAGTTCCTGAAGTCCGCTGTCTTACGCTTGTTGATTAACTTAGAAAGTTCTGCCAGTTCTATTCTAGCTGTAGGGTTAGAGGCTTTCATACATTGGCGTTTCTTGATCAGATCTTTCGTCTCCTGCGATAGCTTACTGGTTTCCTGTATAACGGCGTTACCACCAACTTCTATTGCGCACTCCTTAATGATGCCCATAAGATAGTCGTTCATTGCTTCAACACTGAGGTCCTCTTCCTGAGTTAAAGCCGAATACCTGTTCTGTAGCTTGATCCGGAATTCCTCTAGTTTCCCTCTTACCGCTAATTCATTGATTGGCTTCTTGTGTACCAGTTTCTTCCGTTCCCTCCTCAAGTCTAGGCTAATTCGAGTTCTTACCATCCTATGGTCACTGCAGCGTACCTTTCCGAGCACGTCTACATCTTGTATGATGCCAGGGTTCGCGCAGAGTATGAAGTCGATTTCATTTCTAGTCGCACCATTCGGGCTCCTCCACGTCCACTTTCGACTAACCCGCTTGCGGAAAAAGGTGTTCATTATCCGCATATTATTCTGTTCTGCAAACTCTACTAATAATTCTCCTCTGCTATTCCTAGAGCCTATGCCATATTCCCCCACTGACTTGTCTCCAGCCTGCTTCTTGCCTACCTTGGCATTGAAGTCGCCCGTCAGTATAGTGTATTTTGTTTTGACTTTGCCTATCGCCAATTCCACGTCTTCATAGAAGCTTTCGACTTCATGGTCATCATGACTGGATGTAGGGGCATAGACCTGTACAACCTTCATTTTGTACCTCTTATTAAGTTTCACAACAAGACCTGCCACCCTCTCGTTAATGCTATAGAATTCCTGTATGTTACCAGCTATTTCCTTATTAATCAGGAATCCGACTCCTAGTTCTCGTCTCTCTGCTAAGCCCCGGTAACACAGTATATGCCCGCTTTTTAGCACTGTATATGCTTCTTTTGTCCTCCTAACCTCACTGAGCCCTATTATATCCCATTTACTACCCTCTAATTCCTCCAATAACACTGCTAGACTCGCCTCACTAGATAGCGTTCTAACGTTAAACGTTGCCAGGTTCAGATTCCAATGGCGGCCTGTCCGGAGCCAGGTATTCTTAGCACCCTCTGCAGCGTCACAGATCTGACCGCCGCCGTGGTCAGTTGCTTCGCGGCTGCTGGGGACTGAGGGCCGGGGTTTGATTGTTGTATTCATATAGGAGGTTGTGGCCAAGTACTGCACCAGGGTGGCCAATCCTGCTCTGGTGAGAGAGTGCGTTACCGGTTCTGGTCACCGGGATCAGGCCGCACTCCAGGCCTGTTTGTGCAAATTTTCCCATTGGTTGCATCCCCATTGTGCATCCCCATTAGTTGCCCCAAAAGATTTACGTAAACAAACATGGCGGCACCCATCAAAGTCCGCGGCTCTAACCTGGAGCACCAAACTGGGTTTGATTCATACGAATGCGTGAAGTTCGCAAGCTAGGAGAAGTGACTGCGATTATCGCTTTCTCTCAATAGCGTGTGTTATGAATATTGATTCATTAGACGCTGCTGATTCCGAATTCAATTGTGGATGTTATGGCTCGTAGGCCTAACACCGCTTAGCTTGGCTGGTGAAGGCATGTAAAGTTGTTTACTCAAAACTAAGCGCAACTAATTGTTTGCTGCTTACATAATAACCTCTAAAGTGTAATTAAACGCGAATACACGATAGTCAAAATTGGTATCTTTATTATAAAATGGTATCTTTTATTTAATTATTTCGAATAACTTTTCTTTGACGCCGTAGTGGCGCTGTCAGCGCAAGACGCTATCCGCGAACGCAAAGCCCTATTTAAGATGCTTCACTCATGCGTGCCCCAACGCTAACACCCGCAAAGATCTTTGGGGCCCCAAACTATTGGGCTTCTATTCTAAAACTCTCTATTGCCTCGTTTCATGCAGCGCTCGATCTTGCACGCTGGGCACAAGGACATATGACTAACGGTATAATTCAATGGTACACGAGGCAGACACAAGCGGATCGCAGAGCATGATCACGTGCTGGAACACGGTAGAAAATGGCACAGTTTCAGTAGCTGCGCACGTGACTGGACCACCGGGGTACAAGCAGACGAAGCGGAAGTACATGTCGCTTGCTTCGGTGCCAAGTAAAAAAGCGTTTTAATCTTTCTCTAAACTTCACTTGGTCAATTCAAGCAACCGGTCACACAATTAACCGGTGTTGCCTTGTCAATAATTGGCAGGACTAAGCGCAAGGACACGAGTACGTCATCGTCCGGCTTGGAGCGTGGTCGCCGCGAGGGAAATAAAAAACGGCGTTCAGATTGAAATTTCAGACCTATCCGCGGCGCGCAGCGATGGAATACTTTGCTAACATGATCATTAGCGCGCATTGTATGCTCTGCGCTTGGCAGCTCAAAACGGCCAAACTTGCTAGGGGCCCTTTAAAACGCTTCACAGACATTTGCAGACATTGCCTTCACGCGGGAAGAGGCCTTTCTGTTAGATTCACGTTCCACTTACAAGCGTTCGCATTATTAGGAATTACCTTTCCCGAATGACCAGGGTTCTGCTTGCACAAACGAATGTGAAATGTGTGAATGCAATTTGTTCGGCAACAAAAGGCGACCTTATTTTGCAAAGTGATTTGGAAATGTGTATGCACCCTACATCGGTCGTTAATGCCGGTGCGCATCACTTCTGCGTTTTCGAGCTCGTGAGCAGTATCTCTGGCTATGGTGTTAGGCTGCTGAGCACGAGGTCGCGGGATCGAATCCCGGCCACGGCGGCCGCATTTCGAAGGGGGCGAAATGCGAAAACACCCGTGTACTTAGATTTAGGTGCACGTTAAAGAACCCCAGGTGGTCAAAATTTCCGGAGTCCCCCACTACGGCGTGCCTCATAATCAGAAAGTGGTTTTGGCACGTAAAACCCCATAGTTCAATTCAATTCAGTATCTCGACACGGTGTGCAAGGCCAAACAGGCATCCAGCTTTACCAGACGGTGTAAAGACCAGACCAGCTTTACCAGACGGTCAAGGGAAGGGAAGCGTAGCAGAGGGCGGCAGAAAGTTAGGTGGGTGGATGAAATTAAGAAGTTTGCAGGGACAACATGGCCACAATTAGTACATGACCGGGGTAGTTGGAGAAGTATGGGAGAGGCCTTTGCCCTGCAGTGGGCATAACCAGGCTGATGATGATGATGATGATGATGTAAACACAACTAAAGAGTGCTACATATGACACTCCCTGCAATATGCATTATCCGTGTCGGCAACATATATGCAGTCGGCGCAGTGTTACCACGACTCTTCGAAATCGACAGTCCAAATGAGATGACATATGGTGCTGTTTCGTTGATGCGGCACAGTTCGAAGCTTCTGTAGCTTCGTAATGGCAACCTTATTCATACTCGCAGATATTACACAGTGCTTCAGTACTACAGTACCCACCACACGACCACGAACCACAGTAACCACAGTGATGCTCCCGCTGCGTGCACATGCGTGTAGGCGCCGACAGTCATTTTCGAACTTGAAACGCAGCATCAGATAAATGCTTTACCCATTTAACCGCAGCTTGTTTAACAACAAAACGATAATACTAGCATTTTATTACTTTTCTATTAAGCTTTCTTTTTTCGTGACGTCATCATGCATGCACCACCCCCCCCCTCCCCCGAAGGCGAGTGCTAGTTTCAATTTCAAGGAACATGCGCGCTCTTAGCAGTTGCATGACATCCCAAGATCTCGTGGAATGGATAGAATGGATATTCACATTTCTTGTCACTCACACGTTCTTAGAAATAAATAAATTTTAGTGAACGGCAAACAACTCTTATTTCTGTTTAGTAATTTTTTTAAAAATTTCTCTTCTTCTGAATGTTAAATAGGGCGAAGAGGGGAAAGTGGTTGACCTCATGTGTGCGTCCACGTTCCCTCCACTCACATTTGAACTAGGGAGGAACAGCGCCAACTAAGACGATCAAGAGCGGGAGAATGACACAGGACAAGCGCCAGCTTCACATATCTTTACTCACTAAAAAATCAGCAAATATAAGGAAAATCGCAGACATGCGCACAAGAACCACAGTGCATCATCTGCCAAACCTTTCAAGATATGACATTTGGCTTTTAAAGAGGGTCACAGATGATGATGATGAAGCAACATTTACTGGGCCCGAAATAAATCGGTGGTGCACGCAGGCACCAGATGGGGTGGTTCCCTAGTTACGGGACCCATATGTTTCCAGCAGCTCCTGGCCCCTGTCCGTCAATGCGAGCTGAATCGGTAAGGCGGGGCTGGATAACAAGGTCTCCCATCGCTCAAGGGGTTGGGTATTGGGGGTGTTGGTGGGAAGGGGAGGAAGGGGTCTTGAGTTCTGTGCACTCTGCCAAGACGTGCGGCAGGGTGCCCTTTTCTCTTCTGCAAAAAGAACAGAGCATATCGTATTCCGCAGGGTACATGCTGTTCATCAGTACGGGATGCGCAAGCGGTCCCGCCTGCGCTCGACGCAGGATCGCCTGTTGTTGCCTGGTGAGTTTGGGGTGCGGTTCTGGCAGTCTGCACCTTTCCTCTCGGTACATCCGGGTAATGTCCCGAAAGCTGGTAACCGGGTGCGGTAGCTTAAGCATCACTAACCTAGGCCAATGACATTAGTAATAGTAAAAGCAGTGCCCTTTCTGTATTCTTTGCGGCGAAAATGCACAAACCGTAGGTGCCGTTCAGAACAGTGGTCACCGAGAATGAAACGTGGCAGATTGTGTTAAGCAAGTATCTCCAAAAACACCTTACATCCCTTAATGTTCAAGATCCCTTCGCCACAGAGAGCTTAAAAGACGTTGTTACATGTCTTGAGGAAAGTGCTTCCATTGGGTATGCATTTTCAGTAGATGTTGAAGACATATTTTACTCTGTGGCCCACAATACCTTATTTACTTCTGTCAGAGATGCTATAGAAAGTTGCAGTGCAGTTGAGCTCCAAAACTCCTCTGGCATGTGGATAGATAATTCTATGAAAATGCTAGAATTTTACCTCGGTGTGACGTTTCTCTCTTTCGAAAACAAATTTTATCCACAAAGACAAGGGAATTGTATCGGATCCTGCGTAGCCTCGGTGCTTACTAACATTTTCTTAAGCTCCATTGAAACCGTCTTGGAGCCCATTCTAATAGGAAAGGGTGTACTAAAAGTGTTCAGGTATGGTGATTTTTTAATAGTTTTTAAAAAACTGAACGTGTTGAATTACACCAATGGTGTAAGCACTGTCCTAGACAGTTTTAAAGAGAAGGGGCAGGGGTTTGTATTCACGCATGAACTGCCCTTGCGAGTGCACTTGCAGTTTTTGGACATTAATCTTACCTTGGTTGAAGAGCATGTATGTTGGCAGTACGCACCTCGAGCACAAAAGGAGCTTCTTCCTTATGCAACGGCTCATTCAAAAACTGTAAAACTTTCCATTGCTAAACTTTGTCTTGAGTCTGCTCTCGTGAAATCGTGTCACCATACAATGCGTGCGAGCTGTGACATGCAAGTTGATAGGTTGGTTTCGGCGGGATTTCCATGCACGGTCATCACAGCAGTGGCTGAAGTGCTCTTGCAGAAAGGTTTCATGGTCAAGAAACCGTGCACACAAGGAAAACAAGCTGCGAAGTCGGAAGTGGTTCCATATGTACATAGGATCGGCCACGATGTGAAAAAGGTGGCGAACAGACATGGCATCCCAGTTGTGTTTTCGGCTCCTCGGAAACAAGCACAGCTCTGCGCCCGCGTCGCGAGCGATGGTACGAGGAGCAGCTGCAACCATAAGCATGGCAAGCTGTTATTGAAGTGCCGCACCAGTGCGATATATGAAATAGCACTGACCTGCGGGAAAACCTATGTGGGCTAAACAGGTAGATGCGTGAATGACCGCGCAGCTGAACATGTGCGGTAACAGAAAGGAGGAGGAGGTGCGCATATTTCGCAACATTGCGCAACTTGCACTGTGTGTGACCGGGCGGCATGCAGAACATTCGCCACGGACACAATGCCTCTACTGCAAGAAGTGTGAACCACAGTCCCGAGAGATAAAGATTCTTAGCAGAAGCAGAGATACAAAGGCACATGAGGTTTTGGAAGCATTCCATTATAGAAGAGAGGAAAAAACTTTGTTAGTGATACTTCTGTAACCCTCTTTAAAAGCAAAATGTCATATCTTGAATGGTTTGGCAGATGATGTATTGTGGTCCTTGTGCTCATGTCTGATTTTTCTTATATTTTCTGATTTTTCAGTGAATAAATGTGGATGAAATTGACGCTTGTCCTGTGTCCTTCTTTCGCTTGTGATCGCCTTAGTTGGCGCTGTTTGTTCCTAGTTCAAGTATGCACCATCTAGCCCAAATAAATGTTCTTCTAACTCCGCTCACACTTGCCACTCACTCAGCGATATTACATGTCGGATTGCGCTCGATCATCAGCTTCGGTTGTGGTGCCAAATGTGAAGATGAGAACGATAGGACAGAAAAGCTTGACCAGGCGTGCAAGGAACGGTTGACGGTCTACCAAGCATTAGACGAAGATGGCTAATCAGCGCATCACATGTCTTGGGCGGCTCCGTGGTGTTCTAACAGCAGGATTTCCAGTTCTGCGAAGTTTTTCAGGTTTCCTAATGACAACAAGTAAGCACAAGTTTCTGAGCAGGCATTCATTTTGCATGAGTAAACCAGTTCTGTGCAAGCCTGAGTGAAGTGACATAAGTGCAGTGTTGCTCGACTCATTCGTCACGACGACAGCCCATCTGCTGCCTGTGAAATACTTGTAATGAAGGGCTGAAGTGCATGTTTGTCGGGCTATACATTTTGTTCACTATTTACTTTGTCGACATGAACAGCCAAGGCTAAAGTAAAAAAAAAAAAGAGAGAAAAACACAGCCGTCATGTTTTATCAAATTTCAAGTGCAATGACGGCAAAACGATGCACGCATATAATTCATTGTTGCGTTTTGATGCACCACTGATTTATTTATTATATAAGAAGGTTTATGCTGTGTATTTTCTCTGCATTTTCTGCAGACTGACACTTTCGCGTTACGTGGAGGTCAGCCTTTTTCCAGTAGGAAATATGTGAATCAAAACAAGAACGTTCAGCTTTTACATGCGTTGAATCTTGGCTGACTGAGAAATAGGCCAACTTTAGTCGATCCACTTCACTACACACGAACAAAATGAACGAAAGTTGGTTATAGGAAGTTATTTTCTTCATGCAAGCCCCCTCTATCTGTGGACTACTTGAACTGTAGTCCTAAACTTAACAAGTTAGGAATTTCAAAGCGACTAATTTCACGAAATGACGAAATGTAACATTTTAACAGCGAATATTGATAGGTAATAATGGTTTCCTATATAAATATTTCTAAGTATATTTACTTGGCGCTGATGTGCACGACCGATATGTCAGTGGTTTAAAAAATGGACAGACGCTTGCAGTGTAAACGTGGCAGAAACAAAAGCCCTTCCTAAAGAGCTGGTCCTGCTCTGCGATTTGGCTAATGTCGCCGCGCGGCGAGTGGGCCTGGGTGAGAGCGCGAACATATCGCGCTTGCATGCGAAGTGGGAAAGCAGGGCTTCCACGGGCAACCCTCCTTCTCTCCGCTGCGCGTGCTCTCCCTCTCCCTTCTGACTTCACCAGTGACGTCATGAAGGCATTGTTTTGTTTGTGAATGATTTCTTATCGGATATCCGGCAGCCGCCTGGGGAGGAAGCAGCGCTGCCGCCGCGTATCAGCTAGTATCGGCTGCTTTAGTATCGGCTGTATCGCGTGATGACCCTGTTTCTAATCTTCTTTAGGACTTGCACTTGGCGAGAAGAGCGCGCTACGGAAAGCGAATACGACATTAAGTTACATAAAAAAAATGAGGAATTCAGTTGAGCAGCACGCGAGATGCATTGACATGTTCTCTATTGAACGTTGCTACAGTGTAAATGATAAGCAGCAATTTCTGGGCCAGCCATTTCTTCATCTTGTATAATTTAATAACTGTCAGTTGTGCTCATTATCAGCACAAATTGAAATACAAGCAGCGGAGCGCATGGCTTTTGTCAGTTTCTAAAAAGTTTTGCAAGTTGCTGCCGGCGCGCTGTTTTTTCGATGTAACCACGACGAAGTGACACTGTTGTTTTTGTTTTCTATCACGTCTGCCACGAGTCAGTAGCGCGCGTGCAGGTCATCGCGTCTTTCTTCTGTATGTAGGAGCATGCTCCATCATTCGAGCAACGAAGGTCGCTAGCGTGCAAGAGATTTGTGCTCTGTGGCGCGGCTGCAGCATTAGGCGAATCGTGAATACTCACTCACACTGTTATCGCTAGGTGATAAAAGCTGTAAGGCAGTCAAATGCTCCGCTCTTCATGTTTCAGAACGTACATGTTTCGAAAGTCAAAATGCACTATTAGCCTTAATTAGCTGATCAGGTAAGGCTAATAATAGTAATTCGCTGTCGTATGCTGTCGCAATAGTCACTGTCGTGTGCAGGATGCCGAAAATTCATGCCGGCCGAACTAAAACACCAGTGTAGGCATTCCTTGTCATAATGTACCTGCTAGATCGTCGATAAGCGTATTTTCTGGCAAGCTAGCTTGAAATCGTCACAAAATTAAAATCGCAGCACTTTCGTATAATGCCTTAAAGCTGCCTTTTATCTGCTGAAAAGCGATAAAGCGCGCTTTCCGTGACCGCTGGTGGATGCGCCTGACGGCGGCAGCACGGTCACAAAAGTGCGTCGTCATCGTCGGAGGATGACAGCACAACCCGCTTCTTCTTGGCCGCTTTCTTCTTATTTGGTTGAGTGTCGGAGTCGTCCGCTGCTGCTGGGGTTTGCCTGGTGGCCGTCGTCCTCTTGGATGCTCGTGAAGATGCGGTGGGCTTCTTGGCGGCTGCTTTGACAAAGCCCTGGTCATCATCGTCAGCAGCTGTGTCGGGCTGCGACGACTTGGCCGGTGCTTCACGCCTCTTCGGGGAATCTCCTTGCCGCTCCTCTTGATGCTGAAGAGGTTGCGCGTTATATGAGGATATTGAAAGCTGAGAAAAAAGCCGGCTGCTTAATTGCTCTTTGTTTACGGAATGGAGGATGCATAGGAGCGCCAAAAGATGTTACGAGGAAGAACAGACAAGGAGATAGAGCCTTTATTCGGTTATAGGTGGTCGATTTTTTTTTACTAATTTCGAAATGGTGCAAGAAGACAACGCACAGGCCCAGAGAATCGACACATGCAAGCACCAACTACCAATCACTATTCCCCTCATATAGTTATGGTTTTACTTTTTACAAGCACGTGCAGTCGATATGACCGAAACCAAGGCACGATAAGCGCCATCCAGTAAATGTCAGTGATAAAGGAAAAATGCAGCAGACGCCATGCTACGCAGTGATGCTCTAAGAAAGACGCTCCATTCAGGAATGAGCTATAATAACGTTGTGCTCATCTAAGTGATGTTCCAAAGAAAATAGAGAGGATAGACGATTTTGCATTGAAATCTAGTAAGGCTTGGGAGCGGTCTATTTGATTTTAATAACTAGTAGACGAAGCATGAAGGCAAAAACAGGGACAAAATGACGGATGTGGACAAACGCTAACCTATAACTTGACTTTATTTTATAATTGCACGATTGAAGAATAAGCAAAAACGGTGAGGAAGGAACATAGTAATTTATTGTCATGTATCAACTTGCCCAGCAACATTTTCGTAATATATACTATTCTCTATTTCTTTACTATACTACTTGTACCATGTCTACTTTGGGGCATCATTCATATCTGCGTATCTCTTTGGAGTATATCGCTAGTGTAAGGCCCAAACAATGAAACATTCCTTTCCTTCGACCGCTTCCTAATCTTACGTGAGGCCTCCTTACAGCGAAGGACTGATGGAGGAAGCAAGCGTACTCTGAAAGCTCCCTTCGCCCGTCCTCACATAAGGAATGGTTGCCGCATGCCTGGATTCGATGGGCTCTCTTAAAAGCTTTACACGAAAACAATTATTCAATAAATAGGTGCTGTATAGTCGCACAATTCTTAAATGAAAGTGCTAATATAGAGATGTGTGCACGCTTTCTTCTACTTTTGTTTACTAAAAGTAAAGAAGTACCACATTATAGCGCAAAACTTGATGGGTTCCAGCAACGCTGGCACTCCGGCGTCGTGCAACGCTTAGTAACGCCTAGGAACGCTACTCATGCCGAACGTGCGACTGAAATGAACATGCCTGGCAAGACGTACCACACGTGCTTGCGCTTCTCTGCAGGCAAGCGACAGCGCACATGCGCAAGCAAACGTCACATAGCTAAGTAGTCAGGTGAAGCGCCGTTCAGGGCCAGGTAGCTTCGGAGCTACCTTACTCTGAGGAAGCACCAAGGAAACCTTCACTGAGGGCCCCTCAGTAAGGAAGCTCTCAGAGTGACATAGGGTGGCCTCACCGCAATGAAGGCCTCCTTACTGAGGTAAGGAAAATTTCAATGTTTGACCCTAAGAGTCGAGTTGAACATTAATATGCAGAAGACAACGATAATACTCAATAGCCTGGCAAGGGAACAAGAGTTCAGGATCGCCAGTCAGCCTTTAGAGTCTGTGAAGGTGTACGCTTACTTAGGTCAATTACTCACAGGCGACCCTGGTCATGAGAAGGAAATTACGGAAGAATAAAAATGCGTTGTTGTGCATACGGCAGACATCACCAGATCCTCATTGGAAGCGTACCACTGTCATTGAAAAGAAAGGTGCACGATAAATGCATTCTACCGGTGCTGACATATGGCAGAAACTTGGAGGTTGACAAAGAAGCTCAAGAAGTTAAGGACCGCACAAAGAGTGATGGAGCGTGTATGGAGTAATGGAGCGAGCGCACAAAGAGTGATGTAGGGCGTATCATAATATCATAATAAATATCATATCATAATAAAAGGAGGTATCAATTAAAATTCCCTACCGCAGTGCTACGTTATCAGCGACAACTTTTGGTCGTCGCTTTATTGGGTTATTCTGTCATGTCGACCGCAGTGCACAAATAACGGACTTGTAACGATCCGTCTATGTGCTTGTTGCCCTGTTGCACCGTTTTACGCCATGACAGGGGCAGAACTTGACCTTATCTTCTATTTCATTCGGTCATTTCTCTTTTTGTTTTGGAGGGGGTGGGGAAGGGTGATGTTTTGTCTCATGCACACAGAAATCGACAGTTATTATAAAGAAATTGCGTCCAAGTGCCTATAAGTATGAGATATCAGAATGTGTATTTAAATAAACTAATCAGCAGCAGTGTTGGCGAACACGCTGCACATTGCTAGACTGCCTTAGTGAAATCGTGCATGCGTCTGCGTGCTGTCTAAGGAATGCATTTCAATTCAAGGCAGCTAGCGGAGTGTCTGTATCAAGCTCAGTGAAGTGCTAGGTCGCTGCCGTCCAAAAATTTCATAGAATACTTCTGCGATGGGCAGTTAGCACAGGAACCCTATGTTCGATGTAGCTTATTAGTTCACATGCTAAAAGTGCGCTGTAGACAACACATGACAGACACTTGGTAAACTTTCTCATATCATTCTTCCCAGCATTCGCTCCTGCGCTTTGCGCACCAGCTCTAGCCCTTATCTTAGTTTTACGAGACACGCCATAGACAGAGTATTAGGGCTGTTTTCTCTTTGGCTTGCCTGCACTGCACATGCATGGAGCACGACTGTGAATATCTGCCGTCATTTTCTTGGCCAAGTTTGTCAGGAGCAAACCCTGCTCTCTCAGCAAGCACTGCTGAGACGCGCTTTTGAAGCTGACTTCAATCTGGTGACAGTACGATTTGCGCGCCGCATACTTTGTAGCACTGACGGCAGTGCCTCGTTTTATGTCAAGTATCCTGAAGGAAAATAGGAGCAGGAACTTTCGGGATCGTAAAACATACCTCAAACAGTCAAAAAAGTCTGTGTACACCTAAGCACTTCTTATGAATTGTGAAGCATTAATGTCTAATCATCATATTTGATGATGACTGCATTCTCTATCATAACAATACAGATGACAATGGCAAACTTCAACAAAGTCATAATGTGTCGGTGTTCTAAATGGCACATGACATTAAATACCGAAAAATGTAAAGCCATGCATGTGACTTGTTGGTCAAACACCATTCGTGCACATAACTATATTCTTAACAGCTATCCCTTGTCACTCATCACATACTACAAGTACTCTGGAGTTCAAATCACTAACAATCTATCGTGGTGCATCCACGTAGACTACATTTCTAGCAACGCTAACCGCACAACTGACTATTTACATCAGGATTTTAACTCTGCACCACCTTTTAAACTCTCTATGTAGGACACTTGTTAGACCGGAACTGGAATATGCACTTATTAACACACTTGCAAGTATTCAGAATATAGCAACTCCTTTCATTCTTTCTAATTATTCACGTCATGCCAGCATCACATCGTTGAAAACTAGTTTAAACCTGCGAGATCTTTCAGTGCGTCGCAAGTGTTTTGCCTTCGCCTTTTTCATAATGTTTACCATTATAACCCTGTTTTGAAAGAAGCTATCTTTTCTCCACCCACGTACACTTCATCTAGATTAGACCACAGATACAAAGTAGAAGTTCCTGCCTCCCATACAAATATGTTTAGCAATTCTTTTATGCCTAGGTCAAGCACTGACTGGAACCACCTCACTGCCACCATCACTCTTATCCAGGCTCTAACAAGTTAAAATCGCCTGTTTTCAATTCTTTTTCTTGAGCCTATTGCATATGTATTTTCTTTTCTCTCCCACTCCACTCTGTAATGCCAGCTGGCCTTGAATATTTGGAATAAATAAATAAATAAATAAATGAATAAATAAATAAATAAATAAATAAATAAATGTCAGCATTGCCATTTGTTGGGCGTGTTGGTAAACTGACATTGAAAGCATATTTAGCGCCAGCGAACAAGGACAGAAAGGAGCCGACCACCACAACGCGCTAACTTCAACAACTTTATTTTCAGGAAACAGCCACCTATTTAACCCATGCACAGTGGCGCCACATCATCCAAATTTTTAACCATTCTAAAAAGCCGTCTCCTTTTCTAACATGTCGACCACATATCACTATTCCGACAGATAGCCTGAGCCTCAATATATTATCTCTCGCACATCTTTATCTTTGTGCTTCGCAAGAACACGGCAGGACCCGTACACCGGCGCACAGCTGCATTCCCGATAGTGAGTTGACAGATGACCGTATTGCTTGTTAGATGACCGTAACGGCACACGGGTTGGGAGTACAAACAAAGGGCTAATAAGCCCCTGTTGCCGTATCGGTCCACCCACTCAAAGCTCGTCAAGAGGAGCATTGCCAACTTCTGCTTTGGAAATGCATTAAAGAAATCTTGCCACCATAAGATCTATACGAGTCTTATGGATCAGTTGGGAAGGTTGTCAGCAGCAGGGTTTCCGGAGTCGGTGCACGTTTCGGTCGTAGGAGGGCAGCTAAAAAGATGCGTGTCAGACAGCACAACTCGAGACGCAGCAAATAAACGGACGGAACGCAGAGGGAAGGTATCAGTACTGCCCTATCTGCATAGAACGGCACATAGGCTTAAAGAAATGGTTAGCCGTGTGCACACAAAAGTGGTCTTTTCAGCGCCAGAAAAACTTGCGAAACTATGTTGGTTAACGGGCCCGTACCGTAAGTCGGATGTCAGATGCTCTACAAATAATCGTAAAGCACTAGTGCGTTGCGTAGAAGCTGTTGTTTACGAGCTTCCGCTGTTCTTTGGGAAAAAAATACATCGAACAGACAGGAAGGTGTCTTAATCACTGGTTACGAGAATATAGTCTAAACGTGAGAAATAAGCGATACGGTCATCTGTCAACTTACTTTCAGGAATGAGGCTGTGCGCCGGTGTATGGGTCCTGCCGTGTTCTTGCGGAGTACAAAGATAAAGATGTGCGAGAAATTATTGAGGCTCAGGCTATCTGTCGGAATAATGATACGCATGTTAGCGCCCCTTCAGTCGACTTGTTAGATAAGGAGACGGCTTTTTTGAATGGTCGGAAATTTGGATGATGTGGCACCACTGTGCATGAGTTAAATAGATGGTTGTTTCCTGAAAATAAAGTTATTGAAGTTAGTGCACTGTGGCGTCGTCACCCTTCTGTCCTTTTTCGCGGGCGCTAAATATGCTTTCAATAAATGTCGTCTTTCTGGTAACTTGTCTGTTCCTTCATCACGGCTGATGGAAAGGAGAAGAATGCTCTGGTCTGAGAAGCAGGTTGCTATTTAAGGAGGTTCTGTTCTTTGAAATGCTATTTACCAAGGTCTGAGTTGTGCTTACTGAAGAATCCGCAGCAGGTTTGGGGTAGTTGTTTTCGTCCTGGCCAAAGCTCATGGGTGACCCCTTGTCCTCGGAAGAGTCACTGCTTGATGTTGAGTTCCTCTTCTTCCTCTTCTCGGACATTGCTTTGATCCCGGAACCAAGGCGCTGGGACGCCTTGGTGGATGCGGAAGCAGCCGTACGATCGAGTTGAGCGTCGGGACTGGTCTGCCCGGCTGCTGGTCCAGCATTTCTATCACCATCATCACCACAGTCCTCAGCATTGGCGTCGGTGGCCGCCTGCTCGGGCCCATGGTGTCCTCCAGTAGTCTCGGAATTCAGTTTCCACTCAATTTTCGGCACAATGCGCTCCGCGATTTCCGAGAGCTTCATCTGGTGTGTGGTGTCCTCGGGCGCCGCAGCCTTCGGGATAAATATATAGACAAGAGTTGTTTTAGGTGCCAATTCAAAGTATACGTTCAAGTTTAATTCAAGGTATGGAATCGTTGCAAGACTTTTTTAATGTGGTAAAACACATTTGCGATAAGTAAACAATGCCACCATCAATGTGCGAGCCAAATGTCATTCAGCTGGACGCAGCAGGGCGTCCGCTATCTCCCAATTAAGATCGTGCTCACTCTCTTTTTCCTACAGTTGTCAAGCCACCCTCTCTAATATGTACCGCAGTAGTGAAGTGCCAAGAGACACCTGCACAACGACGAAGTGGCATCGAAAACATGGAAGCACATGCACCGCCGCGCCGAGATCGTCTACGAGGACGAAACCTCTCTGCACATGCGCACGTGGTGCAGCAAAATAATAAATCAAGAATAAAACTACAAATGAGCAAGCACCACAACAGAGCGCTCAGCGAATCAACAAGAAACGCGTGGCTCAGACAGCCTAGAGCAGGAGGAGACCCCGTCGGCAGGGAGACGGAGCTGAGAAGAGGAGCCAGGAAGACGCGTTGGCTTAGGTCAGACGTCAACGTTCGGCAGTCCAACCGCTGTCGGAGGGACCCGGTCGAGCTCCAACGCACGAGGGTACCTCTCATCGACACGTCTTCCGCTCCCGTGAACCAGCCGACCAACCTAACCTGTCTTTCAAAGCCCGCCTGCCGCGTCCGCTTTTACCGTTTGCTGAGCGACGCAACCTCAACCAAACTGCGAGTGCTCAGAGGTAGTCGCAATGAACGCTGTGTAGGGACGCTGGTCTTGCTTACCCCCATGCCCTATGCCTGTGCACTTGTCTTTTGAATGTTTAATATATGTCTGTGTACGGTGATTGTTGCCGTTTGTCCCTTGCTGTCCTCGGAGGCGTCTCTGACACACAGAATTTTAAACCTGCTTCCTGAACCACACCGTAACAACCGCCTATATATGTCATACTAAGCTTTCGTAATACGAAACAGACGCCGGCTACTGGCTAAGTGTTCTTGATTATGAATTACTTTTCGGTGAAATCTCGTGCACCCATGTATATTCTTTCAATCTTGCATAGAAAACGAGTAACTTAGTGACAGTTAACGTGTCTCGCCTGTGCTCTCACTTCCATTTTCAGCTCAGGGGCACCTTGGGAGACACCACCCTTGAAGGGCCGGTCATAAATGCACCATGGAAAAAAAATTGGAGCAGTCTGCAGGGTAGTGCTATTGGTGGCACCTAAGCAGAAGAACGTTTTGCGCTATATAGGTAATGGGAGAAAGTAGGCATATGTTTATATCTCTTTTATTCAGGTCCTCTTAAGAATATTGCCGGGCATATATTGATCTACAAGCATCACAGTGAATGCAGTGAATAAGACTACCTTATGGCATACATATCGTCATGTGAATGCATCCTATAGTCTCTGGATCAAGGATTTAAACTGAAAGGTAATCCCTTCAAAACTGTTCTCATTCATTTGTTAGGAAAAGCTGATTACTAAAATGGAGGCCAAATTTTTTTTCTTGGAACTTTGCGCCAAAAGCTAATTCCTAGGGGTGGGCAGCGCAACCCGGACGAAGGACAAAAGGAAGTGCGTGATGCCACCAACTCACCCAGCTTGTTGTTTTAATCCAAAAACTCAGCAAGATAACAGATACGATGTCGCGGATTTCAAGGTGGGGGGTTGGTTTAGTGTTGATAAAGTAATCGAAACTTGCTAGGTTGAGTCTTGGTTTGTCTACATTGCTTGTAGTAAGCTTAACGATATAGAGCTAACCAGTGTCTAATAGACGGAGTTATAATCTGTGACATCACAACGAGCTGGTGCAGCGAATTCAGAGCGGCATGCTCACATGTTTTCTGGCTTGTGAAGTCGCATTTCACGGTAAGATAGGTTGTTGGACTAATACAGCTCAGCTTAGTATTTCTCACTGCTGTTGCTTTATGCATGTCACGCGGTTATTTGAAGTCATTGCACCTCTTGTTTAGCTTCAACAAGGCCGACATAACACGTTATGATCTTTATGCGACCGATAGCCTTATATATATATGTTTTTAGCGGAGTGTGTGCATTAGTCTAAATACATATAGTCCTGGGATACATTTCATTTATTTCCGTCTACAACTCCAGACACAATCAGCATTCAAGCAGAGTACAGGCAGCAGTGACAAGTACAGACACTAATATAGGTATGCTTATGTGCTACGAGATTTGATCCAGAAATAACGTTCCCAACAATTTTAGAAATAGACAACATTGTTTGTTCTCATAGAAATTTATGTCATTGGAAAAAATGAAACTTTGCTTTATTTTTCTACATAATCGCCATCTTTTCTACATATTTTTGTAGACAGTGCTCAAATGTCTGTATCCCAAAGTTGTAAACTCCGCCGCCAACCCGCTGAGGAAGCGTTTCACCTCTTCTTTGACTTCATTGTAGCTCCGGAAGCGTTGGCCACTCAAATGTTCCTTTAACTTGGGGAACAAGTGATAATCACTAGGCGCGAGGTCTGGACTGTACGGTCAGTGGGGCAATGACAGATCGGGCGTTGTCGTGAAGCAGCATTACACCGGCTGGTCCTCGCCGGCGGTTCTGGATAACTTGCCCGAGTTTTCTTAGTCTAGCACAATAACTGTCTGAGTTGAGGGTTGTCCCACGTTCCATTAAATCGATCAGCAGTATCCCCTTACGATCCCAAAAAACACTGGCCATGACTTTACCAGCAGAAAGTTTGTTTGAACTTCTTTGCGACTGGTGACTCTGGGTGACGCCACTGTTTGGATTTTTTGTTTCGTTTCCGGAGTGAAATGAAACATCCACGTTCCTTCTCCTGCAGCAATGGAGTCCAACAATCCTTACTTATCTTCTTGACACTTCTAAAGAAGCTGGCGAGCCCAGTCAAGGCGTTTCTCCTTGTGGTCTGATGTCAATAGCCGCGGTGCCCATCGAGCACAACACTCATGATACCCCAATTTTTCAGTCAAAGCTCTTTCCGCTGTATCGCAAGAACTCCCAGGAAGCTGAGCAGTAAGTTCACGGACGGTGATCCTCCTGTTTTGACGCACTTCGCATTGGACCATCTCGATAACCGCCTCCGAAACTGACGGTCTTCCACTCTATTCTTCATTGTGGACTTCTTTCCGACCGGCACTGAACTCCCTGCACCACTTTCGGACGTGTTGAACGGACATACATTTGCTGCTATACACCTCTGTCAACTTACGATGAATTTCCACGGGTCAAGTCCCTTTGGCGTACAAAAATAGAATTACGGAATGAATCTCGCATTAAGCGGGATCAACAATGGGAACTGCCATATCGGACGGCTGCTAAGCCAAGTATGAATAATAATAATAATATTTGGGGTTTTACGTGCCAAAACCATTTTCTGATTATGAGGCACGCCGTAGTGGAGGACTCCGGAAATTTTGACCACCTGGGGTTCTTTAACGTTCACCTAAATCTAAGCACACGGGTGTTTTCGCATTTCGCCCCCATCGAAATGCGGCCGCCGTGGCCGGGATTCGATCCCAGGACCTCGTGCTCAGCAGCCCAACACAAGCCAAGTATGAGTGGCGCAGCAAAGCGCGGCTGGGGGCAATCGAGAGTGGGGGAACAGCTGCGCGGAGCAGTGTTGTCGGATTTCGCCTAGCACTTTCCCGTATCGCTGGAGCTCTTTGGGAACCTTATTTTTGGATCAACCCTCGTATGTAGGGTAAAAATAGGCCCATGACGAACGACATAGCCTTATGGCAGTGGCAACAGCAGTGCAATGAGCGTGAGCACTCACAATCACCTCTGCAAGTGAAATTCTATGCATACGCAAAGCAGGTAACTTCACATGTTCATCACCTCATGTGGGAATGTGAAGGCACTCAAGATACTCCGGGAAAAGTACCATCTCAAGGAGGTCACGTCATTTAAGGACTGGGCCTGATGACAGGCCAACGTCAAAGAGACTTTACTTCACTATGAAGATTTGCGTGTCAAGCTGCCACATTGAGATACATAGCAGCCTTCCTCTTACCCACTTGCTCAAATTAGTGTAGTGGCATCATTATATATTGTCTGTGTGTGCCTGCAAAATAATCTGCACGCTCAACACAATACAATAATTTTCAAGCTCTTGCAAAGTCGAGAAGAACGTGTTGTAACATTTTGCATTTTGTTTGCGCTCAAGTCCGTAAGTGAGAAAGGGCTGTCAGCAGTACTTATTTAAACACAGAGTTCAATTAACAGCAGCCAAAAACTTAAGGTGCCCCCCAGCTCCCTTATTGCTAAATATATATTACTGCAAAAGGAAAAAAAAGCTAAGTACCTTGGAGTGCCCACCCTTGGCTCCTTCGATCACTTTGAGACTACTTGATTTGTCATCCCATTCCTTCCGCTCCAACTCGTCCAGCTTGGATGACAAGGCGTCAAGGTCTTCCTCCCATAGGACCTCGGGTGATTTACGGCACAGCACTTCGAGCTCCTCTTGCTTCTTATCACGCTTCTTGAGAAGGTTGTCCCTCTTCTCCATAGTTAGATTCCACAGCGGCATGCCCAGAAGGTAGTCGTAGCGCTTGCTGCCGCGGTCCTTGTCGCTTTCCTCATCCTGTGCCTCGGCTGCACCAGAGAAAATTGCAGAGCTTTACTTATTTTCAATAAAGAGAGAGGGGGCTCTGGGCTTTGAGACACCCTGCAATGTGACTAAGGTCCTGACTGTCTGATGACAAGGTAGTTTGCCAAATGTAGTGTTTTGTTAGTTTCTGTTCTTGCAAAGCAAGCAAACCCAACTATACAAGAATGGCAAGCCGAGCTAGTGAAAACTTGTTCATCATAGTAGCATACAGTAAACGACGGCACAGAAAGAAAACTAGTACAAGTACTGTCGTAACAACTGCACCTTTATTGGACACAAAACGTGACATAGTCCTTGCTTCAGCACTTAGCTGTAGCTACACATTCAAGAAATGCAGCTTCAGAAGTACTCCCTTACTGCTGTTAGCTTTACCATTGCAATAATGAATTTAACTGCCCCACACTACTTCTTACATGCGACTTTTTGATTCCAATGAAGTTTCAGTTGTCAGGCAGCGCTTGTACAATCTTCCTCTTTCTGTGCCATTATTTACTGCACGCTTCGATCATGGGAAAATTCAGATTCCTGGCAAGGGACTGTTTGTACAGTCTTATAGTTATAAACCGTACGGTCTGCTGCGGTAAGGTTTGTACAAAGTATCTCCGGCGGCCGAACCAGGTGTCCCACCCATTGTAATTGTGCTAATTTGTATCATTAGCTAGAACACCTTTAGACTTAAACATAGGTTAGCCGCAAGAAAGTGGATGCGTGACGTTCGCCAGGTATGACCTCATCGCTCTAAAGCGAATGAGACTTACAGAATCATAATGTTTATAGTGCACCCTGCTACATCGTTGGAATGAGTGAGGACACTTTCACAATGTATCAGTATATTCTTATTTGTCGGGAAGACTTTGACCTAGTTCATATTGCTAAGACATTTTATACAAGCAGGAGCACAAAAAAGTACTGATCTGTAACTCAATCCGAAGAGCCCGTGTTAAATGCCGAGGAATATGTTTATAAATTCGTGACTGAGCTCACAAGAGTCTTCAATTTCATCTTCTGACTCGGCTTGGCTGTCCCAGCACCCTGCCTGCTGCAGCTGCTGCCTCTTCCAGACGATGATGGGGTCGGGATCATAACCGCAGCGCTGAAGTGTCTCCATAATTTCCTTCCGGCGCCGGTTCTCGATCTTTATGGTGTCATCAATCTTCTCCAGAATGAAGCGAGCCTGGTTTTCTAGGCTCTTTGCTTCAGCAGAAAGCATACCGATGAGGTAAGCCTTTCGCTTCACATACCTGCAGAAGTGGCGCACATAGTCATATCGGATTTGCCTGATAAAAGGTCATGATAACTGCACTAGCCTCTGAGTTACCCTGAGTGGCAGAAATTAGCTAAAGAGTGTCAGAACAAGAATGCTTGCCAAATGAAGGCTCTATATAATAACCGACACGGCAATCTGTTTCATTTAAGGGGGACACTGCTATTGAAATAATGTTCACCATGTTTTTCATCAATGCTATATATAAAACTTTCCAGTCTCATTAAGATTTTTGTCCTGATTTCAATTAATAGTATTGTGGTAGCTAGGTGAATTAGTTCATATGATAATTAGCATTCTACTTCCATTGCTTAAGGCCACAATCGAAAATTAATGGCACAATAAAAAATATTTGTAAAGCATGTTTAGGTAGCTGCATAGAGTAAATAATGAAGGATAGCACGCACTTTTTTTAACTGACCATTAATAGATATCTTACAGACCATTGAATACAAGCCCACAAAATGTGGCAACAGTATGGCAGAAACTGTAGCAAAATAATTAATATATATATAAAGTACAAAAAAAGATGATTTGCTTGCTATACTTGATACAGTATACATTAGGCTCCATTCTGGCAAAAAAAAATTTTTTTTAGTCCTGTCTGTTCTTGGTGTTGAGGTATCGAGGCCTGAATATTACATGGAAACCAAAATTTGCGTTTTGGGAAAAGCGCAAAACAAAGACAGCATTAAATATGAGTGGACATGGCATCGAGAACAGCCACTTTTGATATTCGCTGTAGCCATATGAAACTTTCAGGACACATCCAATCATCTGTGCTGCTTACAAACATGCAATAAGATTTTTTTCTGAGGTCAATAAAGAGAAGTGGTTACAATTCTTCTTCTGTTAAAAGTCTAGGATGTGACTTGGAAAAAAAATATGTAGTGCGACAAGATAGCTGAAGTTAAGCAGGTTATGTTCTTGTGTGTTCAAAATATTTCGGTGTCCTAAGACACTATATGATAGTTTTTGTGCACTCTCCGACCCTCGCCAGCATTCAGGGAAAAAATAAAGAATGATGAGGATTGAATGAGTACAAGGGACACAGTGCCTATCCCAAAATTTGAGACATTAGAAACGCTATACTTGAGAAAAACAAAAACAAAAAAAACTGGGAAAAGATCAATTTCAAGCTTCAAAACCGGAAAATAAATATTGCAATATAATTAAGAGCACAAAATTATTCTGCTGCTGTTGACATCAGGCGCACGTATAGGCTTGTAAAAGAACCTGGAAGGCACCAACACGAACCTGCATATACGCTCGCGAGGCACGTCCCGTCTGCGGTCTCCAAAATAAACCTACACGCGAGGACAAAGGGCAATGGTTAACTTCGCTGCTCCGTTATTGCCGATGCGATATAAAATTGCGTGACGCAGTGACTTATCTCCGGCGCGATCTTATCGGCTCGTCTGAACCTTAGGACAGTTAACCGCCCCTTCTTTGTTGCCGTAGCAAGCAGAGACCGGTTGGGCTTCGTTTTTCGTGGACGCGTGTTCGGTAACAAACTTTTTTTAGAGAAGGTCGATTTGCTGCTTACGGTTCGCAATACCATCAACAAAGAAACGGGCTATCAGCTGTTTTCGAAGCAGACCCACTGGCAGATTAACTCACCTGCTAGGCCTAGTTGCCATGGCAACAGCCAATCAGAAGGCGCCTTTCAGCGTGCTGGTGCACTGAGCTAATAATAGAGAGTTTTAGCCCAGCGGGTTTACGGCCAGCGGAGCGGAGCGGGCGATCGGAGACACGACTGCGCATGCGCACAACGCTGAGGCGGCCAGCGGTTTTACGGAGCAGCGTTTACGCCCGCTGGAAAGCACTCCCCAGCGGAGGGTATACGCAGCGCGCGAGCGTGCGTAAGCGCGCGCGGGCCTGTATGGGAAATGGAAGATGGCAGCCGCGAACATGAACGCCGGCAGTTCTGCATCGACGACGGCGACTGCGGCGCTGACCCGTACATTAGTACTCAGTATATTATTAACAAATAATGTACTGAGAACACGTAATATATCTTTATTCAACATTTCTTGCATTATAAAAGCAAGCGTCGTACAAATTCATTTCTCAGTAACTCCTATTCGGACCACTAGGTGGGGAAGCAGAGCGCCCCGCTCTCTCCGCTCGAGCGGGTGAGTGATCCGCCGGGCTAAAATTCTTTTTTCGCGAGTCGCTCCGTTGGCGCAACGGTGGAGACCGCGAGCGGAGCGAAACGTAAACCCGCTGAGCTAAAACTCTCTAATAGGAGGGCCGCGTACATCGCGAGCTTCGTCAGACCAACCCCTGATTGTTTTACGTTTGCGTCGGCGAGTATGCAGGAAACCGAAAGGGCGGAACTTTGAGCTTTCGAACGACACCAAGATGACGGTGCTCAGCGACCGGAAATACGAGAACATCGACGAGGAATAGCTCCGTGAACTCCAGTGTTTCTGCTCGCTTTAAGGGTCGTTTACTTCTCGCCGTCTGCGCTGTCAAAATAATGTTATTTTCGGACACTTATGGTGCGTTTCTGGGCAAATTGTTTGGATATGGTGTAGATTACAGATAGTTCCCAAAATGAATATTTTTTTTGTGATTTTCGGTTTATAAGACCCGCCTTAAGGTGCAGCTTGCCATGTTTGTGCGCAGGCGCAAGTAAGAGCGGGTGCGAGAGAGCTCCTTTTGCTCCTTGAATATATGACTCTGCCTTGGCAGTACGAAGGTTTATTAGCGCGAGTTGTATGCGTTTGTCCCTAGGCTTGCCGGAATTGCGGAGCGAGGTCTAGTTTGTTTGCGCTCGGACGCTGGCTGCCCGCGTGGTGAAATAGGTGAAGCAGCGGGCACTGACGCCCCATTTGGTGACCGCTGAGTCGGACAGACTATCTAGCGCCTGCGGCGCTCGTGCTAAGTCAGTCGTGCCGGACCATTTCTTTCTCTCGCCTTAGGGCGATTTACCTTGGAAATAACATCACAGATGTTTGTGTGGGAGCAGTAGGCGACCGTAGCAGAGGGCGTGCCGCATGCATTGAAAATCTAGAAGTCGGATGGCCTTATCATCCGCGTTTGAACGCATGTGGCTGAAAGGCTACCGGTGACGCTCGACGGCCCTGCAACCGCTATGAGAATACATCGCGCAACCGTAACGCTTTAATGCCATTCGCGGGGTGCCACATGGACATGCTTAGTGACATTAGAGTTATAGCGTACCAAACTATAGCGTACGCTAAGCAGCGCACGTTTGTTACAGTTTTAGTTACTCTGCGAGATGTTCGGATCTCAAAGGCCGTATGCCGTCGTTGCTGCTACCTTCCGACTGTAGCGATAGGTGGCGCTGACATCTCGAACGTTACGTTGGGAAGGGATGAGGAGCGAGGAGAAAGTTGATATCAACAAGGGGCTGAGGCAGGGGTGCCCTTTATCCCCAATGCTGTTTATGATGTACATGGTGAGGATGGAGAAGGCGCTAGAAGGAAGTACTATCGGGTTTAATTTTTCATACACACAGGCGGGTACAGTAGTAAAGCAGCAGCTTCCAGGTTTATTTTATGCGGACGACATTGTGTTGCTAGCTAACAAGCAAAGTGATTTGTGACCTCCGGCTAATATCTGTGGACAGGAAGGCGAGAATTGAAGTTTGAAATGTAGTGTTAGAAAATAACGTGTTATGGTATTCAATGAAAACAGTGAATAGACAGTGACAATACAGAACCAGGAAATACCTCGGGTAAAATAATATCAATATCTTGGTATATGGATAAACAAAGGCAATGGATATATGGAAACACGGGAAAAAACAATAACAGTAAAGGGTAAGAGAAATGCAGCCATAATGAAGCACAGAGCGCTACGTGGGTACAATAGGTACGACGTGCTCCGAGGTATGTGGAAAGGTGTAATGGTTCCAGGACTTACTTTTGGAAATGCGGTTGTTTGCTTGGAACAAGGCGTACAATCAGGACTCGATGGGAACCGAAAGCCACTGGGACGCCTCGCATTGGGCACTCACGGGAAGACTACAAATGAAGCTGTGCAGGGTGATATGGGCTGGACTGGTTTTGAAGTGAGAGACGCTCGTAGTAAAATTGAGTATGAAGAACGACTGAGGAATATGGAAGAAAGTAAATGAGCTGGGAGAGTGTTGAGGTACCTGTACAGGAAAAAAACATTTATTCACAGTGGAGGAAAAGAACTAGGAAGCTTACCAGCAATTATGCGGCCTGTAGAGTGAGCAACACAGCAACACAGAACGTCAAGCGGAAAGTCAGAGAGGCTGAAATAATCTCATGGGTGGCGGCAATGGGAAAGAAACCTGCTATGAGTATCTACTTTAGAGGAAATAACGAAATCGGGAAAGAAACAATTTATGGTAACTCAAAGGGAAGCTTATTACTTTTCGAAGCGAGATCAGGAACTCCTTAGAACACGCACCTATAAAGCCAGATATAAGAAGGGGATAATAAGCATGCGCTTGCTGCGGTAAAGCTAGGGAAACGATGGAGCATGTTTGATTAAAATGTGAACACATTTGCCCAGCGGTCGATTTAGGCATCACTGGCCTCATTCAAGCCCTTGGATTCAGCGAGAGCAGGGGAAAAGTAAACATGTCCGCAATAGAGCTAAGTAAGAGGCGATTGGAAGATTGGTGGAAGAAAAGTTGGGAAACGACAAAAAACGGAGACGTACAAAAGCAAAGTTCTCGAAAGGGGGTCAGAAAATGTGATTGTTGGAGTTCATCGTGTTTCTTTTTCTTTTTTAACCTAGGCAGGACATTAGGCAGTATAATAGCAAGACCTTGGTGGCGCAACCCACCGCGCCGTTCCAAAGGGGACGCTCATAACATCCATCCATCCATTTCTTTCGTTAGGCTTCGACTCGTTCGAAAGGAGAAGCGATCTCGAAAACACCACAAAATTATCCATAATACTCTGTCGTCGATGCGGCCTGAGACTAAGCGAAAGCCGTTTACACAATCATTTCTACGAACTATGTGCATTTTACAAAAGCAACGCCAAATTCAATTCGAAGCGGGCAGCCTGGACCACCGCCATGTTTCACGCAAACTCCGCAAACCGTGCAATCACGCTAACGCCAAATCTGATAAATAGCGTGCGTACGCTTTATGCTACGGGTCGTTTACCGTTCTGCGCATGCGTAGTGACGACCCGCTATTTTATAGCGTACGCTAAACTAAAACTGTCTATGATATATCTGAGAAATAATGTGCGTACGCTATACGCTATGTGTTGTTTAGCGTTCTGCACATGAGCAGTGACGACCCGCTATTTCATAGCGTACACAATGGAATAGCGTACGCTAAACTAAATCTGTCTAGTAAAGCTTAATGCCATTCGCGACGTACTGCGTTCTCGTAACTCACTTGGCCATCAGATGCGTACTGTCGTTCCCAATTGTCTTCACATTCTAACGAGACTAAACGAATTCTTAGTGAAGAACAATTAACATATTCTTAATTTTCTTTTAAATAGAGCTCTTTCTTTCACAGCGTAGTGTATTCTTACAATGATTACAACTCACTTGGCTGTCGAATGCATACTCTCATTTCCTATGTCTCTGCCGTGGCCGTCGTGATCACATTCTTACGATAATAATGAAACTTGTAGATAAAAACAAATAATATATTCTTTACTTATTTTAAAAAGGAGCTCTTTATTTTCGTAGAGATCAGCAGGCGAGCTTGCCGTTACGGCGCGGCTACAGCACTAATAGTGAGCGCGTCAGCCAGGAGAAGCTGTTCTATTGCACGGTGGGGACTCCTTGCTTTGTTGGCCTCATATTGAAGCCTACGAATTTCTCGATGATACTAGGGCTCGAAGAAGCACATACGCTACAACAAACAGGAGCACGCGGTCAAATACTTCAGGATAGCTGCTTGAAAGCTTTGAAGCTGTGAGCGCCATTTCTTCAATTTTGATGCTTTGGCTACGCTATGGATTGTCCGTCGAGCTAGGTTCGGTTGTTTTTACTGTATTACGATTGGCAAGCAAACTTCACTGTTTTACTGCAGCTATCGCCATCGCGATGTTTAATGTCCTGAAGTATGTGCGTGTAACAGCGACCGAAATATAATCGCATTAAGAAACTTAATATCTTACACTTTCAATGGCATTAACCTCGCCCTTGTGATACTGGTATAACCTAACCTAATGTTAACTTAACATGGCTGAGACGCAAAGACAAAAATCCGCACGGTGTAACCGCTGTGAAAATACGCCTTTTACGCTAACGTAACCTAAACTAAGGTAGCCTAAATCTAATCTAAACATAAGCTAACCTAACCTAACGTGGGCGAGACGCAAAGCCAATAATCCTCACGGCGTGACATCAGGCAATAGCGTTAACCACGGTTGCTGCTAAGGCACTGTGCGTTTATTTCACTCAAAGCGGACCACTCAGAAATGCTCCTGAAAAGTCGCAGACAGCAGCGTACGAAAAGCCTGCCAAGAGCAAATCTTCACCAGGAGAGCACAACACTGCACCAGAGATAACACTGTACCAGGAGAGCAGGCTGGACCTCTACTATGGCCCCTACTGCTCCCTCGGAAAGATCAGTGATGTTCTTTTTTTTTTTGAAGACAGAGCACCGTAAGGGGCAAACAAGGTTTAATCTGGCCTGACTCGCTCAGCACCAGCGCCGCAGGCGCTAGAAATTCTGTCCGACGTACCTTCGCACACAGCGATCACCGAATGAGGCGTCCGAGCCCACTGCCTGAGCCCGCGGGCAGCCAGCGTCGGAGCGTGAACTCGACCCCAATCTGCAATGCCGGCATGTCTCGGGGACAAATGCATACAACACGCATTAAGAAACCTCTTCCGAAGTGCCTAGGCAGAGTCGTATGTTCAAGGAGCAAAAGCCCCCAGATTTTCTCTCTCGTGCCCGCTCTTACTCGTGCCTGCGTACAAACGGCTGGCGATCCCTCAAATGAGCGTCTCATCCATGTTTGGTAGGCAAAGCAAAAGAAGTTCTAAAGTTTATTTACATAGATACCACGTAACCACATGCTCGCATACTACCGCAACTGTCGTAGTAAAACTCACCCTTCCATGCGTGTCACGTAGAACTCACGGAGGATTTCATCAGCAGTTCGAAAAGTTCTGAGGATGCCCTCAGAATCGAAGAGCACCATAGAAGATGTTGTGAGCCATCTCTGAAGCTTGAATACTTTGTGAACGCCTTCGTCTCGAGCCTTGGTGAGGTTCTCTTCTGTCATGTTTACCACAAAGCGGACGGTAGTATCCGTGTGGTACTCTCTGTATCCAGTTATGATGGGAGGTGCCTCCGCTGTGCCGCGCAGCATGGTCTCCAGCACCTCCTGCTTGTATCGCTCGGTCCAAACCCGCACTGGAAGCTCCGTGATTTCAATGCTCGTGGAGTTGAGCACGGCGACCTCGCCGCTCACGACAAACCTTTGCTCGTCCACCTGTGCGAGAGCATTACAGACGGCTTTGTTTGTTGAAAGCAGGTTTGAGCCATCTGTCGACCGCACCGTAATCAATAAGATTAAGAGTATAGTGACGCCTGGCAGCTGCATTAGATTCAACTAAGGGCAGGTGTAAACAAGCTACCTTAGAGCTGTTGTTGCAAAATGCATTTAAAAACAGAAGCAACACCACAATTGTTCTATGCTATCACGAGTGTAAAGGTGCGCAGTGAAACGGGCCACATTGCCTGAAAGCGCCGTAAACTAAACAATTCACTACTGTACTGCTTCTCTTGTCTTTGTTTTTCACCGTTAGGCTTCTTCACAAGGGCATCACCCGGCAGTAAAGTGAAAATGAATAAAATGCGAGGCCCCGCTGGCATCGGTGAAATCTACTTGTTGATGTTTCTGAGGACAATATTTTATCAACATGCAGTTTAAAGTTGTTCTGAACCACTTATTAATGAAGTGGAGAAAGGCGTCCGAGGTGAAATTAGGCTATTTCAGAAATACTTCGCCACAAAACGTACTTCAGTGCGTTCAGCAGAAGCCGAGTTATTAGCAATCAAACACAGTCACTGCTATGCTCCCGTTCCTTCATCAATGCCTTCCACTGCGAAGGCTATGGCGCAGTGGGGCGTGCGCACAACGCTCTGCCTTTTCAATGTCACTGTGGCGCACAGTTCAAATTTCATTTTGGATGTAAACGTAGACGTCACGACTTCGGCCTTTAGGGCCTGTTTACGCTCGAGCCATCATCGCCGCAAGCGTGCGGGTGCGCGAACGATTGCACGCATCAAACACTTGTGCACAAATTTCAGTTTACAATGTGTAACGTATACACTGTGTACAGCGTGTCAACGGTAATTTGTGCACAAGTGCTGGATACGTGCATTTTTTTCGCGTAACCGCAAGCGTGCGGTGCGGCTTGCAGCGATGGGCGCCTCGAGCGTAAACAGGCCCTTAGTGGCTACGATGTGCTAAACATAAGCCAAACGCGGCTGTCCTCTGGGAGCTGCAGTGCGCTTAGCCAGTGGACTCGTGGCGGCAACCTGCGGCGGCGGCGGTATCTAAGCCATATAGCGACCGGAGCTTGAAGTCAGCTATCGGCCAATAACAGCCGTCTAAGGGAATTACAAGATAAAGCACCCATAAGAGAGTGAGGACAGGGCCTTCTGCTGAAAAGAGAGCGTTTGAGAGAAACGTGACTTCGCGATCCACTTGCGAGCTCCACGCACCAGGTACGACAGGAAGACTTGACTGAGGTGTTCACAGCAGCGTATGCTACCCTGCGGACCAAGTCATTTCGCCAAGCCCGAGGGCTAGTTCGGGGCTTCTTAAAGAATATACGTACAACAATGGCTGCCTTTATAGAAGGATATCCTAATTTCTCAGCATGGTCGGTATCTTCAATTTCAGCAAATAATAAATATACCAGCTGCGGTGACCTAGCTGCCCGTGTAACTAGGTACTGGCTATGGCGTTGCGCTGCTAATCATGAGGTCATGGGATCAAATCCCAGCCATGGCGGCCGAATTTCGATTGGGGGGGGGGGAATACAAGAACGCCCCTGACCCGTGCACTGGGAACACGTCAACGATTACCTGCTAGTCAGTGTTATTCCGGAGACCACCCGCTATGGTGTACCTCATTATCAAATCGTGGTTTTGGCACTTGAAATCGCAGAATTCATTCAAACAATAAAAATGAAATCAGGTTCCGTTAATGTAACAGTGAGCAGCCTCACCTGATCTATAGATCCGTGAAAGTTCTTAAACCATGGCTTCAGAGCATTAGGTTCTCCACCGGCAATCATCTTGCGCAAGTTCTTGATAATGTCCCGTGGGTTGTAATTCGGGATCTTGGTGCTCCAGCCAGTCCCAATACCTTCAGCTCCATTCACAAGTACCATGGGGAGTATAGGAATGTAGTGTTTGGGTTCAATTTGCTGGTTGTCCTCATACATATATTGTAGGATTGAGTCGTCCAACGTGGGCATGATGAGACGCGCGAGGGGCGACATCTTAGTGAAAATGTATCGAGGGCTGGCAGCGTCACTGCCACCCTGCAGTCTTGTGCCAAACTGACCGATCGGCATCAGCAGGTTAACATTGTTTGACCCAACAAAATTTTGAGCCAAATTAATTATTGTGGTCATAAGAGACTCCTCGCCGTGGTGATACGCTGAGTTCTCTGCCACGGACCCTGCTAGCTGTGCGACTTTAATCTCACGCTTGTCGTTGCGCTTAAAACAGGTGTACAATACTTTCCGCTGGCCCGGCTTGAGTCCGTCCACCAAAGATGGGATTGACCGCTCGTTGTCGAGTTTGCTGAAGAGGACGAGCTCCTTGTTAATAAAGTCCTGATATGTTACTTTCTTTGTCTCCTTGCTGTACAGGTACAGCTCACACAGGCCCATCTCGCGTCGCTGCTTTTGCTCTTCCATTGCCCTTTGGAGCCATTCTTTGCGCTCCTTGATCTTGCTTTTGCTAAATGCCAACTCGATGGCGGCGTCGTCTTCGTCACCCTGGTACTCAAAGGTGATACGATGACGCGATATATCTGCAAAGTACTCTTTTGCCTCCTTGGCACTACTGGTGCCTAGGCCTTTGTAGTATTTTATTGACCAGTTCTTCCAGTCATCGGTGGCTGCCTTCCACTCCTCAAACTCGGGAAGTGAGTAGAAGGACATAGCTTTGGCTCTGTTCCTTGCCTTTACGATTGGCGTTATGAATTCCTGCAGGAAGGGAAGCTTCAGCAACGATGGCCAGTTGAAATGAATGAAGTTGATGATCAGGCCCTTGATATGTGAACCGTCCGGATCTTGGTCCGTCATTATCATTAGTCTTCCATAACGAAGACCCTTCATGTCTTCAATGGTCTCGTACTTCTTCTTGTACTGCAGATTGTAAAAGAAGGAAGTGTTTACTTTTCTTCACGCGTCATATTTGATACTACGAGTACTTATGTCGTTCTGTGCTGTCTGAGCCGTTCAGTTCCGAAGCAAACATTGCACCAGCATTATGTACGTTGCCGCTCGTGCCCACTACAGCACGAAAAGAACAAAGGCTAACTCAAAAGAGAGGTAAACCACCAGTTCGAACTTTCACACATTGTACCCCACACCTTCTGAAGTAGTTCTGAAGAGTTCAGTGAAGCTGACAGGCTTTGGCTTTGAGTAATATTACGTGATGTAGTTCCCCAAAAAACAGGAAAAACAACATATTTTCATCAGTTTTTCATACCGGGTGAAACATGAATAAGTAAAAATCTTGATTGTCACTGCAGTTACATGGCGAACTTAAGGCTTGTGGAGAAATTGCAGGTACATATTCTTATGGGCAGCACAGAGCTTTAAAATACATGTACAATGTGTTTAATGTTATACGCGATGGATGGCAGCCAGCGTGCGTTGTCTTCTGTAGTGCCCTCAGCTTCGTCTTTGGCAGTGCTTTGTAACCATGTCTCGGCGCGTGCGTATTAAAGCCCTAAGCAGCTGTGCCATTCATCTTGGCAAACAGGCTGCTTGTTTACGGCCAAGACAAAGCAACGCATCGTACTCTCACAATGTCAGTCAGTCGAAACAAGACGTTTCGAAATTTATAAAGGTAGCTGTAGCACATTGGCTAGTGAAAGTTAAACGCTGCGTTCACTAATAGAAGGACACTGACAAAATTAGCAGGCTCAAAAAAGTTTTCCGTTCCATTACCTTCGCTAAACTGACTACAGAAAACAGGTAACGACTTACTCGGAGCCCCATTATCTTCACGAGATTTGAGAGTTCCTCATTTTTCAACATCTGCATTGGAGTGGCCTCCCGCGCATTGAGTACTTTTCCTTTCAGAGGAAATATCCCAAACTTGTCACGGCCCACCACTGAGAGGCCGGACACGGCCAAGGTTTTGGCTGAATCTCCTTCTGTAACAATTAATGTGCAATCGCACGAATTTTTCGTCCCAGCGTCATTCGCGTCTTCTAGCTTTGGGATGCCTTTGAGTCTGGAAAGTTTCTTCCTCAAACATTTCTTCTCAAGCTGCGTCTCCGCCTTGAAATCCATCCAAGAAATGACTCTTTCCACAATTCCACAACGCAGCATCTGCAGGGTGGGACAAGGCGAGTAGTATAAGGTATGTTTGTCGAACTAAACGTACCAATTCCTTAATTAGATTTCCGCGATAATCTGCCTGGTCAGGTGCACATTGTAGAAATGATCAGTGAAGAAGTAAAAAAAAAAGAGAAAATGAATAGAAATGCATGACGGTTCCGAAATTTCAGTTCACTCCTCATGCTGTGCAAGCCCTCATTTGGTTTCGTGAAGTCTTGCTTGTCAGTTGATTGATCGATTATTGAACAGCGTTTTAGGGATAACATAGCTTTGCGACAGCGTAGTATGTATTCTAACATTACATCAATATAGCTTTAGTGCGACACATGGGACCTTTGCATTTCCCGCAGGCAATCTTTACAGAGAAAACAAAAATCGGTAATCAGTGGAATAAGTGAAAGAGGCATCTTTTTAGCAACTGTGTCAGAAACACCCGTATCAGGGCATGAAAGCGGCGCCGGCGAATCTCAGAATATTGAAATATATCAGGTTAGGAGAACGGATTAGCATTAGGAGATAAAGCGTGACCATGGGCTCTTGCTGGTTGATATAAATTTTTGTACAAGCATGTAAGACAGAAAAATTTTTTTTCAGAAGATCCCGGGTTAATTTCTGCAGTGTGTATAGTTACATTACAAACAGCGAGCGTATCCTTCGATGTATGCATACATTACAGCTACGAGAGGCTGCCAAACACAGTCTATGCGGAGCTTGAGTAGCAAGGGTGGCAGTTAACACTTGACCTGCTTGGATTGCTGCCCTTCGACCCATTGCCCGGTCGACCCACTGTATCATCGCTTTCCGCAAAGTTGATCCTCTTCCACTTTAAGGTCGACACCGCTCTGCTTAAATCAGGCAAAAAAAAAATGACGGATAAGGAGTTATACAATACCAACCTGGGTGTAGAACTTGTCGCTGAGCTTGCACTCGGAGCCAAATTTTTTAACAGACAGCGTCATATATTCTTTACCTTGCGAATCAAAGGTCGGGTTCTCAATCAAACAATTAAGAAATATCCAAAAATAGTTCTTCACGTCCTTGCTATAAATTTTCATTCCAGTTTTATTTTTATTCTTGAGATATTCCATGACCTGCGAACCCGCAAGTAAATTGAAAAGTTTAGGATTGTCCATAATATATGCCAGGACAAAGCTTCAGAACTAGTAAAGAAGTGTCAGAAACTCAAAAGAAAAGAAAAGCGTATGGGAAGCACAGTAAATAAAGCTAATTTTTAAAATTTAGCGATTTAGCAGGTGATACGCTCTGCTATTCCAATGTACCACAGAAGCATTCAAACTGAATTGTATGAGGACCGTTTTTCTTTCCTTTTGACATCTGTACATGTTACGCACACAAAGTAAAAATTATAGTTATGTACAGTCTTGCAAGTCTTGCAAGAGGAACCCTGTTTTAAGCCTGTACTAAAATGATCTGTTATTTGCTCCATTCACACTATTCGAAACAGCGATCGCAGATGAGGGATCGCAATTCTTCAGCACACCGTCTTACTAAAATGAATTGTAGACGTTTTAGCACCAAAAACATTAACTAGCAAAGGAGCAAGTACTACTAGACCTGACCAAAGTGGTTGCCACTCCAAACTGGGCAAAGGCATGTGACGCAAGGTATGTTGAATGAAAATGTATTTTATAAGTCAGCCAAAACAAAACAAGCAAATATGTTTATGCAAACTTTTGTCACATGCGGCAACAAAGCCGTACAGGCTAACGTCCTGCGGTGTCTTTTTGGCGGCGGCTGCTTCCTGTGTTATCTGTTTTCGTTGCCCTCTCATTCCTCTTGCATACCGTATTTATTACGCAACGCCATTGTGAAAATGAAGTGGCACCTTCGTTGCAGCAGTTTCATCGGTAAACACTGATGTCATATCCGGTTACTTCACATTTGAGCGAGTGTTCTGCAGCATAGCCCACACGACTTCGGTGCTCGTCTCCGTTATGGTACATTCAGTTGGTTTCTAATGCGCTCCAACTCGTTTTGCTGCAATGCGGAGCCCTTTAGGTCGCAGCAGCCACAGAAAGCCTGCCCCAACAGAACATTCAGCTTTTCTATATAGCAATTGGGAGGCGGTAGCCACGTGACGGCAATTCTGTTGGAGCTCGCTTGCCTTCGAGGCTCGAAGTTGAAAGTGCCTCGGTGCAGTCAGGATCCGGAGCACAGTGCTCTGAATTAACCAGGTGAGAGCCTGAGTCCGACCACCCGGATGTAAGTCAAACCACGAGAGTGCTCGAACGCAACCAGTCTAATGTATCTTTCGAAACACGGCACACTGTGCTCCTTGTGCGCCTCACTAATGGAACACAGCACAGGTGTGGTGGAGCTTGGAACTCAGACAAGCCTACTCCCAACTCCTGAAGGCTCAAAGAAAGTTTCACGGGTGATTTCTAACCTTATGCTTTGCTTACTGAACCCGCGTCACATTTGTTCGAAAAATACCCCACACTAATGTGTATCGATTAGTTATACCGGTACAGATCAGCCAGGGAGCACCTTTTAATAGTAAAAGAAAAGAATCGCCTATTAAATGACTTGGTGAATTTAGAGCGCAATTATTTAACCTAACAAGGAGAGAATTTTGGACGGTGCCATTCAACATACGGTCTGCAATTGTCAGAAAATGACCTACATTGTTTGTCGAATGAATGTGACGCGCTGGCTTTTGACATTTTTTTCTTAGAAATGACGGACTTAGTCCGTCTATTTATTTTCTAAGGCGTTCCTGTGTAAACTGTTGCACTTCTCACATTTGTTAGTTTTTTTGTCTTTCTCTCTCTCCGTCGTGGACATTTTAGACCATATATTCTAGTTTATATTTGAAATTTATAGTTATTATTAAGTTCTGCATTTTCTAGTAATTCATCCTTCTATCAGTCGCATAGCTGATTATGATATTGCTTCTGTGTACGGTATTCATGTCCTTTTTTGACTCTGTGCTGTTGCTATAGTTGTAGGACGTTGAGAATAAATCAAGCCATTCATTGCTGCATTTCTCTCAACCCCCTCCACATATTTGGCTTAAATGAAAAAAAAATTGAAAAAGGAAAATGATCTATGCTGCAAAAGTATAGTTGTAAAAGAAAACAGACACCAAAAGTGGGATAAGGGGCGTGCCTTTTTGATGAGTTGCTCCATGACATAGTCGACATGGGTTCCACCTTTTGTTGTGGCGATTCCATTAACGAAACTCATCTGTCTGAAGTCGCCCGACGTACTGAGTGTAACGGCCAGTTCCCAGCGGTCACTGACGAGCTCGTGGGCCACAGTGAGTGCTTTTCCCATATCGTCCTTTTCATTCTTCAGGAACAGATTCACATAATCTCTAAAATTATTCACGGGGACTTCCATGCCATTCAGGAAAACCTGGGTGAAAGAAGCCAAATTAAAAATTAAATTGTGGGGTTTTACGTGTCAAAACGAATATCCAATTATGATGCAAGCAACATTGTGGGGGACACTGAAATCTAAGTACAGGAGCGTTCTTGCACTTCGCCCCCATCGCAACCACCATAGCTTGGATCGAACCCGCGCTAGAAGCCAATATGTACAGAACCATTGAAAAAGTAAAGTGGCTGAAAGTGAGCCAAAAGGGAGTGCTGTGAAGTGATTATGGGACATGTTTAGCTGTCTTGAAATGTATTAATCACTGCTGTAAACTTTCTGCAGTGCTCGAATAAATGTTGACTCGAGCCAATTGCCGTCTACCAGAACTTTCATCAGCTCTCACTTTATGCTCAGGGAAAGAATTGGGACATAGTCTACGACTCAGTCCCTGCATTTGCTCTTTGTAGCTCCGGCGCCCTCATTGTGGTATACCCTTGTGAGAAATATGAGCGAAAACATTAAGTTCACGAAGATAATAATTGCACCAGACACGGCGAAACTAAGTACACTAATGAACGCTGTAACGGGGGCCTTGAAACTGATGGAGACTTCATACCAGAACCTCAGAACAAAGTTGATTTGCGGCAGACGTGAAAGCGACTATTCTTTCACTATAATGCTTAACTTCTGAGCCAGCATTTAGGTTTAGGACGCTTAGCGATGGGAATGCCTTCCAAATTCGTCCATAATTAAGACGTTACTTGACACAGCAACACACCACCATCAAGTGATTAGCGCAACATCCTGTGCAAACTGTGAGGGAAGCTGGCACACGGAAAGGCAGTCAGTTTGCCTTACATCTGTATCATTCCTCATCATTCGCTTTAAAAAAAACGAAATTCTGCAAAACTTATCTCACTACGATGGTCAATCTTAATGTGATAAACATTAAACAACGTAACGACACTGTATTATCAGCGCCGTGAATTCGGGCCGTGGCGTGTGTGTAAATGCATTTTTCAGACAAGATTGTTTGAATATTTAGGATGCAGGTTCAATTGTATGCAGACTTGGGAAAATTTTAAATATTTTTTTATTCAATGAAGACTGCATACCCAGTGTCACTCAGTACTCGTTTTCATGTTCTTTCTGTAAGTTCACCACTTTCTTGCTTCAATTACAACAGTTTTTTGGAGTGCAGAAGCTCTTTAAAGGAATCGGAATTCTTAGGATACTTCATGAACAATCCGATGTCTGTCGATCTGTCAAGGGCTATAACCATTTTCCCGCCAACTTGGGTCAATAGGTAGTCCATACCCTGATGTACTTAGGGAATCGAGTTCGAAACCAACCATCGGACTAGCTTCGATCAGAGAGTGACGCTAGGTATATCCCACTCTTACATTAACTTTTTTGACTGCCAAATTTGGTCACTGGGTAGCTCATACCATAATGCGTTGAGCATCGGGCTGATGTACTGAAGAAATCGAGTACGAAGTACTCGGAAAAACCGAGTACTTCGTACTCGGTTTCTTCAGTACATTAGCCCGATGCTCAACACATTAGGGTATGAGCTACCCAGTGACCAAATTTGGCAGTCAAAAAAGTTAATGTAAGAGTGGGATATACCTAGCGTCACTCTCTGATCGAAGCTAGTCCGATGGTTGGTTTCTAACTCGATTCCCTAAGTACATCAGGGTATGGACTACCTAGTGACCCAAGTTGGCGGGAAAATGGTTATAGACCTTGACAGATCGACAGACATCGGATTGTTCATGAAGTATCCTAAGAATTCTAATTCCTTTAAAGAGCTTCTGCACTCCAAAAAACTGTTGTAATTGAAGCAAGAAAGTGGTGAACTTACAGAAAGAACATGAAAAATAAAAAAAAAGGAATGAAGGCATGAGCGGGTTGGTGCGCAACGGTTTAAAAGGTACTGACATGATAATTTCGACTATTCATTTTATTTTATGTGCATAAAGATCCTAGACTGCTAAACCCTAGAAAGAATAGTGACGAGTCTCATCATCATCATCATCATCATCAGCCTAGTTACGCCCACTGCAGGGCAAAGGCCTCTCCCATACTTCTCCAACTACCCCGGTCATGTACTAATTGTGGCCATGTTGTCCCTGCAAACGTCTTAATTTCATCCGCCCACCTAACTTTCTGCCGCCCCCTGCTACGCTTCCCTTCCCTTGGAATCCAGTCCGTAACCCTTAATGACCATCGGTTATCTTCCCTCCTCATTACATGTCCTGCCCATGCCCATTTATTTTTCTTGATTTCAACTAAGATGTCGTTTACCCGCGTTTGTTGCCTCACCCAATCTGCTCTTTTCTTATCCCTTAACGTTACACCCATCATTCTTCTTTCCATAGCTCGTTGCGTCGTCCTCAATTTCAGCAGAACCCTTTTCGTAAGCCTCCAGGTTTCTGCCCCATATGTGAGTACTGATAACACACAGCTGTTATACACTTTCCTTTTGAGGGATAGTGGTAACCTGCTGTTCATGATTTGAGAATGCCTGCTAAACGCACTCCAGCCCATTCTTATTCTTCTGGTTATTTCAGTCTCATGATCCGGATCCGTGGTCACTACCTGCCCTAAGTAGATGTATTCCCTTACCACTTCCAGTGCTTCGCTACCTATCGTAAACTGCTGTTCTCTTCCGAGACTGTTAAACAATACTTTAGTTTTCTGCAAATTAATTTTCAGACCCATCCTTCTGCTTTGCCTCTCCAGGTCAGTGAGCATGCATTGCAATTGGTCTCCTGAGTTACTAAGCAAGGCAATATCATCAGCGAATCGCAAGTTGCTAAGGTATTCTCCATCAACTTTTATCCCCAATTCTTCCCACTCCAGGCCTCTGAATACTTCCTGTAAACGTGCTGTGAATAGCATTGGAGATATCGTATCTCCCTGTCTGACGCCTTTCTTTATAGGGATTTTGTTACTTTCTTTGTGGAGGACTACGGTGGCTGTGGAGCCGCTATAGATATCTTCCAGTATTTTTACATATGGCTCATCTGCACCCTGATTCCGTAATGCCTCCATGACTGCTGAGGTTTCGACTGAATCAAACGCTTTCTCGTAATCAATGAAAGCTATATATAAGGGTTGGTTATATTCTGCACATTTCTCTATCACTTGATTGACAGTGTGAATATGGTCTATTGTTGAGTAGCCTTTACGGAATCCTGCCTGGTCCTTTGGTTGACAGAAGTCTAAGGTGTTCCTGATTCTATTTGCGATTACCTTAGTAAATACTTTGTAGGCAACGGACAGTAAGCTGATCGGTCTATAATTTTTCAAGTCTTTGGCGTCCCCTTTCTTATGGATTAGGATTATGTTAGCGTTCTTCCAAGATTCCGGTACGCTCGAGGTTATGAGGCATTGCGTATACAGGGTGGCCAGTTTCTCTAGAACAATCTGACCACCATCCTTCAACAAATCTGCTGTTACCTGATCCTCCCCAGCTGCCTTCCCCCTTTGCATAGCTCCTAAGGATTTCTTTACTTCTTCTGGCGTTACCTGTGGGATTTCGAATTCCTCTAGGCTATTCTCTCTTCCACTATCGTCGTGGGTACCACTGGTACTGTATAAATCTCTATAGAACTCCTCAGCCACTTGAACTATCTCATCCATATTAGTAACGATATTTCCGGCTTTGTCTCTTAACGCACACGTCTGATTCTTGCCTATTCCTAGTTTCTTCTTCACTGTTTTTAGGCTTCCTCCGTTCCTGAGAGCCTGTTCAATTCTATCCATATTATAGTTTCTGATGTCCGCTGTCTTACGCTTGTTGATTAACTTAGAAAGTTCTGCCAGTTCTATTCTAGCTGTAGGGTTAGAGGCTTTCATACATTGGCGTTTCTTGATCAGATCTTTCGTCTCCTGCGATAGCTTACTGGTTTCCTGTATAACGGCGTTACCACCGACTTCTATTGCGCACTCCTTAATGATGCCCATGAGATTGTCGTTCATTGCTGCAACACTAAGGTCCTCTTCCTGAGTTAAAGCCGAGTACCTGTTCTGTAGCTTGATCCGGAATTCCTCTAGTTTCCCTCTTACCGCTAACTCATTGATTGGCTTCTTGTGTACCAATTTCTTCCGTTCCCTCCTGAAGTCTAGGCTAATTCGAGTTCTTACCATTCTATGGTCACTGCAGCGTACCTTGCCGAGCACGTCTACATCTTGTATGATGCCAGGGTTCGCGCAGAGTATGAAGTCGATTTCATTTCTAGTCTCACCATTCGGGCTCCTCCACGTCCACTTTCGACTAACCCGCTTGCGGAAAAAGGTGTTCATTATCCGCATATTATTCTGTTCTGCAAACTCTACTAATAATTCTCCTCTGCTATTCCTAGAGCCTATGCCATATTCCCCCACTGACTTGTCTCCAGCCTGCTTCTTGCCTACCCTGGCATTGAAGTCGCCCATCAGTATAGTGTATTTTGTTTTGACTTTACCCATCGCTGATTCCACGTCTTCATAAAAGCTTTCGACTTCCTGGTCATCATGAGTGCATGTAGGGGCATAGACTTGTACCACCTTCAATTTGTACCTCTTATTAAGCTTCACAACAAGACCTGCCACCCTCTCGTTAATGCTATAGAATTCCTGTATGTTACCAGCTATTTCCTTATTAATCAGGAATCCGACTCCTAGTTCTCGTCTCTCCGCTAAGCCCCGGTAACACAGTACATGCCCGCTTTTTAGCACTGTATATGCTTCTTTTGTCCTCCTAACCTCACTGAGCCCTATTATATCCCATTTACTACCCTCTAATTCCTCCAATAACACTGCTAGACTCGCCTCGCTAGATAGCGTTCTAACGTTAAACGTTGCCAGGTTCAGATTCCAATGGCGGCCTGTCCGGAGCCAGGTATTCTTAGCACCCTCTGCAGCGTCACAGATCTGACCGCCGCCGTGGTCAGTTGTTTCGCGGCTGCTGGGGACTGAGGGCCGGGGTTTGATTGTTGTATTCATATAGGAGGTTGTGGCCCAGTACTGCACCAGGGTGGCCAATCCTGCTCTGGTGAGAGAGTGCGTTACCGGTTCTGGTCACCGGGATCAGGCCACACTCCAGGCCTGTTTGTGCAATTTTCTCAACACACGTTTTTTTTTTATATTTTCCGGTGGAGAATTGCGCTGCACCGGGATTTGAATCACGGTCCTTTTGCACTGGAGACGGATACTCTACCGTCCCCGCAGGAGTTAAATTAAAAATTGGAGAATGGGGTTTTGCGTGACAAAACCACTTTCTGATTATGCACGCCTTAGTGGAGGACTCCGAAAATTTCGACCACCTGGGGTTCTTTAATGTGCACCAAATTCTAAGTACACGGGTGTTTTCGCATTTCGCCCCCATCGAAATGCGGCCGCCGTAGCCGGGGTCCGATCCCGCGACCTCGTGCTCAGCAGTCTAACACCATGACCACTGAGCAACCACGGCGGGTCCCGCAGGAGTTGTACGCCTGATTTAACCTACAGTGGTGCCAAATTTGATCAGTCAAGGTGGGCCAATCTGAGCTCGGTTATACCGCATGGATGGCACTCGGCTAGAGAACCTGGTATTTATGACCTGCACATGTGTGGCCACACATAATTGAGGATATATAATTTTTTTTAGGAGGGTTTCCGTACAGTGATAAAATGAAGGAAAAGACATTAAAAAGAAAGAAAAAAAAGGGGAAACAAAAAGGAACATAACTTGTGATTTGAACTCGTGATCCTTCAATGTTGCCCGGAAAGGTAGCTCAGTCGGTTGGTACGTCAAGCCAGCGGTTACTTTCTGAGTGGTTGGAAGGCATAATTTCTTGGAAAAATGGCCGCCAGAGGAGCAGCGTGAACTCGAGCGGCTTTAGAGACTAGGAAAACTGCCTTACAATATTTAGACTTGAGGGGAAGCTTCGTTAACAAACTATAACACGGCAATCAGCACTCGAATACGACGAGAGAAATTATTGAGACGTGGAAAATTCCCTTGAAATAAATGTGGTTTGCGAGACAAATGCTTGTATGTATTGAATCTCTTAAAAGATGAGGGGGGAAATATGCGCTCACCGAGAGGGCATCGTCAGCACGAGACCGCCACCAGGCTCCTTACGGGGATGTGGAGAGCTTCGCGGCCGGAACGAAGCCTCCCCTCTCCGCCGGCCAGGCGTGGAAAACGCGCTTTCCGATCGCTCAAGGTTGCGCAGGAATAGTATAGCTCTAGCGTCTAGGAAAAGCTTTCACAGGTGCGAGGGCGGCACGCATAGCGTGGGAAGCTAGCCGCCGGAATAGCTATCTTCGAGAGCTATTCTATATTATATTATATTATACTTCGAGAGCTATGACTGATGCTTTTCTATATATATGTATTCATCTCATCTATGCGATCGCATGCGCGCGCAATTTCTTTGTCTCTGCGTGTAGTAGTTAAGAGAGCCAGTTTAAGGGCGGAGAAGAGGGAAGGAAAGGAAAGCAAACTTGCAGCGCCGTGGTTTTAAAGCGCAACCGTGGTAGAGAAACGGAAAGACGATATAAGCATGCGTGGCCATGATACGAACACGACAAACTGCCTTACAATATTTAGACTTGAGGGGTAGTTTCGTTAACAAACTATAACACGGCAATCAGCACTCGAATAAATTATAACCCTAATAATAATTGTAAATGTTCATCTCATCTATAGGATCTAAAGCGCGCGCTGTTTCTTGCCTCTGCGTGTAGTAGTTAAGAGAGCCAGTTTAAGGGCGGAGAAGAGGGAAGGAAAAGAAAGCAAGCTTGCAGCGCCGTGGTTTTAAGGCGCAACCGTGGTAGAGAAACGGAAAGGCGATATAAGCATGCGTGGCCATGATACGCACACGACAAACTGCCTTATAATATTTAGACTTGAGGGGTAGTTTCGTTAACAAACTATAACACGGCAATCAGCACTCGAATACGACGAGAGAAATTATTGAGACGTGGAAAATTCCCTTGAAATAAATCTGGTTTGCGAGACAAATGCTTGTATGTATTGAATCTCTTAAAAGATGAGGGGGGAAATATGCGCTCACCGAGAGGGCATCGTCAGCACGAGACCACCACCAGGCTCCTTACGGGGATGTGGAGAGCTTCGCGGCCGGAACGAAGCCTCCCCTCTCCGCCGGCCAGGCGTGGAAAACGCGCTTTCCGATCGCTCAAGGTTGCGCAGGAATAGTATAGCTCTAGCGTCTAGGAAAAGCTTTCACAGGTGCGAGGGCGGCACGCATAGCGTGGGAAGCTAGCCGCCGGAATAGCTATCTTCGAGAGCTATTCTATATTATATTATATTATATTCGAGAGCTATGACTGATGCTTTTCTATATATATGTATTCATCTCATCTATGCGATCGCATGCGCGCGCAATTTCTTTGTCTCTGCGTGTAGTAGTTAAGAGAGCCAGTTTAAGGGCGGAGAAGAGGGAAGGAAAGGAAAGCAAACTTGCAGCGCCGTGGTTTTAAAGCGCAACCGTGGTAGAGAAACGGAAAGACGATATAAGCATGCGTGGCCATGATACGCACACGACAAACTGCCTTACAATTTAGACTTGAGGGGTAGTTTCGTTAACAAACTATAACACGGCAATCAGCACTCGAATATAATTATAACCCTAATAATAATTGTAAATATTCATCTCATCTATAGGATCTAAAGCGCGCGCTGTTTCTTGCTTCTGCGTGTAGTAGTTAAGAGAGCCAGTTTAAGGGCGGAGAAGAGGGAAGGAAAGGAAAGCAAACTTGCAGCGCCGTGGTTTTAAAGCGCAACCGTGGTAGAGATACGGAACGACGATATAAGCATGCGTGGCCATGATACGCACACGACAAACTGCCTTACAATATTTAGACTTGAGGGGTAGTTTCGTTAACAAACTATAACACGGCAATCAGCCCTCGAATAAATTATAACCCTAATAATAATTGTAAATATTCATCTCATCTATAGGATCTAAAGCGCGCGCTGTTTCTTGCCTCTGCGTGTAGTAGTTAAGAGAGCCAGTTTAAGGGCGGAGAAGAGGGAAGGAAAGGAAAGCAAACTTGCAGCGCCGTGGTTTTAAAGCGCAACCGTGGTAGAGAAACGGAAAGGCGATATAAGCATGCGTGGCCATGATACGCACACGACAAACTGCCTTACAATTTAGACTTGAGGGGTAGTTTCGTTAACAAACTATAACACGGCAATCAGCACTCGAATATAATTATAACCCTAATAATAATTGTAAATATTCATCTCATCTATAGGATCTAAAGCGCGCGCTGTTTCTTGCTTCTGCGTGTAGTAGTTAAGAGAGCCAGTTTAAGGGCGGAGAAGAGGGAAGGAAAGGAAAGCAAACTTGCAGCGCCGTGGTTTTAAAGCGCAACCGTGGTAGAGAAACGGAAAGACGATATAAGCATGCGTGGCCATGATACGCACACGACAAACTGCCTTACAATATTTAGACTTGAGGGGTAGTTTCGTTAACAAATTATAACACGGCAATCAGCACTCGAATACGACGAGAGAAATTATTGAGACGTGGAAAATTCCCTTGAAATAAATCTGGTTTGCGAGACAAATGCTTGTATCTATTGAATCTCTTAAAAGATGAGGGGGGAAATATGCGCTCACCGAGAGGGCATCGTCAGCACGACAGCAGCATCGTCAGCGCTGCAAGTTTGCTTTCCTTTCCTTCCCTCTTCTCCGCCCTTAAACTGGCTCTCTTAACTACTACACGCAGAGGCAAGAAACAGCGCGCGCTTTAGATCCTATAGATGAGATGAATATTTACAATTATTATTAGGGTTATAATTTATTCGAGTGCTGATTGCCGTGTTATAGTTGGTTAACGAAACTACTCCTCAAGTCTAAATATTGTAAGGCAGTTTGTCGTGTGCGTATCATGGCCACGCATGCTTATATCGTCTTTCCGTTTCTCTACCACGGTTGCGCTTTAAAACCACGGCGCTGCAAGTTTGCTTTCCTTTCCTTCCCTCTTCTCCGCCCTTAAACTGGCTCTCTTAACTACTACACGCAGAGGCAAGAAACAGCGCGCGCTTTAGATGCTATAGATGAGATGAATATTTACAATTATTATTAGGGTTATAATTTATTCGAGTGCTCATTGCCGTGTTATAGTTTGTTAACGAAACTACCCCTTAAGTCCAAATATTGTAAGGCAGTTTGCCGTGTGCGTATCATGGCCACGCATGCTTATATCGTCTTTCCGTTTCTCTACCACGGTTGCGCTTTAAAACCACGGCGCTGCAAGTTTGCTTTCCTTTCCTTCCCTCTTCTCCGCCCTTAAACTGGCTCTCTTAACCACTACACGCAGAGGCAAGAAACAGCGCGCGCTTTAGATCCTATAGATGAGATGAATATTTACAATTATTATTAGGGTTATAATTTATTCGAGTGCTGATTGCCGTGTTATAGATTGTTAACGAAACTACCCCTCAAGGCTAAATATTGTAAGGCAGTTTGTCGTGTGCGTATCATGGCCACGCATGCTTATATCGTCTTTCCGTTTCTCTACCACGGTTGCGCTTTAAAACCACGGCGCTGCAAGTTTGCTTTCCTTTCCTTCCCTCTTCTCCGCCCTTAAACTGGCTCTCTTAACTACTACACGCAGAAGCAAGAAACAGCGCGCGCTTTAGATCCTATAGATGAGATGAATATTTACAATTATTATTAGGGTTATAATTATATTCGAGTGCTGATTGCCGTGTTATGGTTTGTTAACGAAACTACCCCTCAAGTCTAAATTGTAAGGCAGTTTGTCGTGTGCGTATCATGGCCACGCATGCTTATACCGCCTTTCCGTTTCTCTACCACGGTTGCGCTTTAAAACCATGGCGCTGCAAGTTTGCTTTCCTTTCCTTCCCTCTTCTCCGCCCTTAAACTGGCTCTCTTAACCACTACACGCAGAGGCAAGAAACAGCGCGCGCTTTAGATCCTATAGATGAGATGAATATTTACAATTATTATTAGGGTTATAATTTATTCGAGTGCTGATTGCCGTGTTATAGTTTGTTAACGAAACTACCCCTCAAGTCTAAATATTGTAAGGCAGTTTGTCGTGTGCGTATCATGGCCACGCATGCTTATATCGTCTTTCCGTTTCTCTACCACGGTTGCGCTTTAAAACCACGGCGCTGCAAGTTTGCTTTCCTTTCCTTCCCTCTTCTCCGCCCTTAAACTGGCTCTCTTAACTACTACACGCAGAGGCAAGAAACAGCGCGCGCTTTAGATCCTATGGATGAGATGAATATTTACAATTATTATTAGGGTTATAATTTATTCGAGTGCTGATTGCCGTGTTATAGTTTGTTAACGAAACTACCCCTCAAGTCTAAATATTGTAAGGCAGTTCGTCGTGTGCGTATCATGGCCACGCATGCTTATATCGTCTTTCCGTTTCTCTACCACGGTTGCGCTTTAAAACCACGGCGCTGCAAGTTTGCTTTCCTTTCCTTCCCTTTTCTCCGCCCTTAAACTGGCTCTCTTAACTACTACACGCAGAGACAAAGAAATTGCGCGCGCATGCGATCGCATAGATGAGATGAATACATATATATAGAAAAGCATCAGTCATAGCTCTCGAAGTATAATATAATATAATATAGAATAGCTCTCGAAGATAGCTATTCCGGCGGCTAGCTTCCCACGCTATGCGTGCCGCCCTCGCACCTGTGAAAGCTTTTCCTAGACGCTAGAGCTATACTATTCCTGCGCAACCTTGAGCGATCGGAAAGCGCGTTTTCCACGCCTGGCCGGCGGAGAGGGGAGGCTTCGTTCCGGCCGCGAAGCTCTCCACATCCCCGTAAGGAGCCTGGTGGTGGTCTCGTTCTGACGATGCCCTCTCGGTGAGCGCATATTTCCCCCCTCATCTTTTAAGAGATTGAATACATACAAGCATTTGTCTCGCAAACCAGATTTATTTCAAGGGAATTTTCCACGTCTCAATAATTTCTCTCGTTGTATTCGAGTGCTGATTGCCGTGTTATAGTTTGTTAACGAAACTACCCCTCAAGTCTAAATATTGTAAGGCAGTTTGTCGTGTGCGTATCATGGCCACGCATGCTTATATCGTCTTTCCGTTTCTCTACCACGGTTGCGCTTTAAAACCACGGCGCTGCAAGTTTGCTTTCCTTTCCTTCCCTTTTCTCCGCCCTTAAACTGGCTCTCTTAACTACTACACGCAGAGACAAAGAAATTGCGCGCGCATGCGATCGCATAGATGAGATGAATACATATATATAGAAAAGCATCAGTCATAGCTCTCGAAGTATAATATAATATAATATAGAATAGCTCTCGAAGATAGCTATTCCGGCGGCTAGCTTCCCACGCTATGCGTGCCGCCCTCGCACCTGTGAAAGCTTTTCCTAGACGCTAGAGCTATACTATTCCTGCGCAACCTTGAGCGATCGGAAAGCGCGTTTCCCACGCCTGGCCGGCGGAGAGGGGAGGCTTCGTTCCGGCCGCGAAGCTCTCCACATCCCCGTAAGGAGCCTGGTGGTGGTCTCGTTCTGACGATGCCCTCTCGGTGAGCGCATATTTCCCCCCTCATCTTTTAAGAGATTCAATACATACAAGCATTTGTCTCGCAAACCAGATTTATTTCAAGGGAATTTTCCACGTCTCAATAATTTCTCTCGTCGTATTCGAGTGCTGATTGCCGTTTTATAATTTGTTAACGAAACTACCCCTCAAATCTAAATATTGTGAGGCAGTTTGTCGTGTGCGTATCATGGCCACGCATGCTTATATCGTCTTTCCGTTTCCCTACCACGGTTGCGCTTTAAAACCACGGCGCTGCAAGTTTGCTTTCCTTTCCTTCCCTCTTCTCCGCCCTTAAACTGGCTCTCTTAACTACTACACGCAGAAGCAAGAAACAGCGCGCGCTTTAGATCCTATAGATGAGATGAATATTTAAAATTATTATTAGGGTTATAATTTATTCGAGTGCTGATTGCCGTGTTATAGTTTGTTAAGGAAGCTACCCCTCAAGTCTAAATATTGTAAGGCAGTTTGTCGTGCGCGTATCATGGCCACGCATGCTTATATCGTCTTTCCGTTTCTCTACCACGGTTGCGCTTTAAAACCACGGCGCTGCAAGTTTGCTTTCCTTTCCTTGCCTCTTCTCCGCCCTTAAACTGGCTCTCTTAACTACTACACGCAGAGGCAAGAAACAGCGCGCGCTTTAGATCCTACAGATGAGATGAATATTTACAATTATTATTAGGGTTATAATTTATTCGAGTGCTGATTGCCGTGTTATAGCTTGTGAACGAAACTACCCCTCAAGTCTAAATATTGTAAGGCAGTTTGTCGTGTGCGTATCATGGCCACGCATGCTTATATCGTCTTTCCGTTTCTCTACCACGGTTGCGCTTTAAAACCACGGCGCTGCAAGTTTGCTTTCCTTTCCTTCCCTCTTCTCCGCCCTTAACCTGGCTCTCTTAACTACTACACGCAGAGGCAAGAAACAGCGCGCGCTTTAGATCCTATAGATGAGATGAATATTTACAATTATTATTAGGGTTATAATTTATTCGAGGGCTGATTGCCGTGTTATAGTTTGTTAACGAAACTACCCCTCAAGTCTAAATATTGTAAGGCAGTTTGTCGTGCGCGTATCATGGCCACGCATGCTTATATCGTCTTTCCGTTTCTCTACCACGGTTGCGCTTTAAAACCACGGCGCTGCAAGTTTGCTTTCCTTTCCTTCCCTCTTCTCCGCCCTTAAACCGGCTCTCTTAACTACTACACGCAGAGGCAAGAAACAGCGCGCGCTTTAGATCCTATAGATGAGATGAATATTTACAATTATTATTAGGGTTATAATTTATTCGAGTGCTGATTGCCGTGTTATAGTTTGTTAAGGAAACTACCCCTCAAGTCTAAATATTGTAAGGCAGTTTGTCGTGTGCGTATCATGGCCACGCATGCTTATATCGTCTTTCCGTTTCTCTACCACGGTTGCGCTTTAAAACCACGGCGCTGCAAGTTTGCTTTCCTTTCCTTCCCTCTTCTCCGCCCTGTGGGGATGCGTGACTCTCACGCCTCCCCTGAGATCTAGTTTTCCCGCATGGCTCGTCTCCTGCAGGGCGGCTTCGCCCGCCGCGTGGCCTGGCGCCCGCGGCGGTCGGGTGGTACAAGCGCGGTGCGAGAGATGGCGCGAGCGTCGCGCCGCTGCGGGGTTACTGGGGCGTCGGGAGACAAGGCGCTCGGGCTGTTGGGTCCGAGACAGGAAGCGGGACGGCCGTGCCGCACGTGCAGCGACCCTCTTGCCCGGCAGGTCGACGCGCGGCGGGGACGTATCCCGCGCGCGCGCCGACCCATGCTTCTGCGAGACCGCCTCGCGTGGCCGCCCTCGAACGCGCCACGATTCGCGTGACCATACACGCGAACGACCAGGCGTTGGGATCCAGCATGGGGCGAACATATTCGCTCGCTTCCGGTCGCGGTGAGTCAGACTTCTAGATTTGTCGCGCGCCCATCGGCATGTTTTGGGGATAGCAACTCGGCTAGCAGGCATTGATTTATGAAAGGTGCAATAAATGCCCTTGTGAGTGTTTGCATACTGTGTACTGTCGTTCCTTTGTCCCAAGAGTACGGGTGTGAGAGGACCCCACATCTGGCTGCCCAACGTGGACCTCTTGGGACATCGGACGATAGTTTTAACAGTTTTGCTTCGTTCAAGACGTTTGTTTGAACCGAAGCGTAGGCCTAGCGTGAATTGTGATCGCTAGCGTCGGCGGCGTGCTTTCTTGAGCGAGGTGATGGTGGCTGTAGTGTGTTTGAACATGCCAACATGCTAAGCCTTTCCGCAAGTGTTTTTTTTTAATGAAATTCGTCAGTACGAGAGCCACGTGGTCTGCATCCTGGGAGAGCGAGGCTGAGCGCCCGCAGAGCAGTGGCAAGCCTGAAGCGAGTGAGTACGGAAGCCTCGTGGGTGGTCCGAATTTCTCATGTAAATAGCTTCTCCTATCTCTTTGACTCGGATGAAGTCGCGGCTCTGGGAGCCGGGTGGCCGCGGGCCACGGGTGCCACTACGGGCTGACTGGTATTGCGGCCTGGCACCGGGCGCTCCGACACCGTCTGGGACGGTGGGCGCCGTCAACTCGGATGCTTTGTGCACCGAGCGGAGTAGGACCACCTCACAGAGCTAACGTCTCCTCGCGGCTGCCTGTTTTGCGCCCATTTTGGGTGTTGTTTTTGGATGCCGGTTGTTGTCAGGGTAGCGACGCTTTAGGCCTAAGGCTTTACGAAGCTGCCTGTCGCACGTGCAGGGACACAACCTGGTGGGCCGTGGCGTTGAGGTGTTGCAATTCGCTTCCCTCATTCTATTTAGCCTCGCACGAATTGAAATTACTCGTTCGACTCAAGAAAGCGAGCTTCGTTCACGTGAACTTAGCATCTGAGTAGCTGCCCGATCTTTTTCTAGCCGAGTTGAACATCGTACCACGTGGGCGATGCGCATGCATAATTCCTCTCCCTTGCACTACTTTAGTGTTTGCCGAGTGTGTTGAGTTTACGCAGCGTGATTGGAGTCACCCCTGGTTTGCCGTCACCTGCACATCGTCTGCTGCTGCCCCGGACTACGATCGAGCCACCCCGGGCGATGGTGATGCTGTGGCCAGTTCGGCGCGGCGACTTCGGCGGCCTCCTGCATCCAGCTCACAACCCTCGGTGGCGGACAAAAGAGCCGGCGGTCACCGACAGCTACGGCGGCTCTTCCCAGCAGGGCGCGGCGGCGCGAGCGACGCTTGTTCGTACCGACTACTGCGTCGTCGTCTCCGGAGTCCTGGCCTGGCATCGTGCCGTCGAGTCTGCAAAGCTGCCGCTGTGACCGGCGGACGCCAGCGGTGCACCCAAGGACAATGTCGGCTCGCATGTTATGGACAGCGTGCGGACATTTCTTCGGCGCGACCACTGTTTAATGTTCTACCTTGTTTGCGAAGCACAGTTTGATGTTAGACCGTGTCACATGTCTCGCCGGAATATGTAGTGATTTAAGGTTGGGGGGATGTGGGGATGCGTGACTCTCACGCCTCCCCTGAGATCTAGTTTTCCCGCATGGCTCGTCTCCTGCAGGGCGGCTTCGCCCGCCGCGTGGCCTGGCGCCCGCGGCGGTCGGGTGGTACAAGCGCGGTGCGAGAGATGGCGCGAGCGTCGCGCCGCTGCGGGGTTACTGGGGCGTCGGGAGACAAGGCGCTCGGGCTGTTGGGTCCGAGACAGGAAGCGGGACGGCCGTGCCGCACGTGCAGCGACCCTCTTGCCCGGCAGGTCGACGCGCGGCGGGGACGTATCCCGCGCGCGCGCCGACCCATGCTTCTGCGAGACCGCCTCGCGTGGCCGCCCTCGAACGCGCCACGATTCGCGTGACCATACACGCGAACGACCAGGCGTTGGGATCCAGCATGGGGCGAACATATTCGCTCGCTTCCGGTCGCGGTGAGTCAGACTTCTAGATTTGTCGCGCGCCCATCGGCATGTTTTGGGGATAGCAACTCGGCTAGCAGGCATTGATTTATGAAAGGTGCAATAAATGCCCTTGTGAGTGTTTGCATACTGTGTACTGTCGTTCCTTTGTCCCAAGAGTACGGGTGTGAGAGGAACCTACAGCCCTTAAACTGGCTCTCTTAACTACTACACGCAGAGACAAAGAAATTGCGCGCGCATGCGATCGCATAGATGAGATGAATACATATATATAGAAAAGCATCAGTCATAGCTCTCGAAGTATAATATAATATAATATAGAATAGCTCTCGAAGATAGCTGTTCCGGCGGCTAGCTTTCCACGCTATGCGTGCCGCCCTCGCACCTGTGAAAGCTTTTCCTAGACGCTAGAGCTATACTATTCCTGCGCAACCTTGAGCGATCGGAAAGCGCGTTTTCCACGCCTGCCGGCGGAGAGGGGAGGCTTCGCTCCGGCCGCGAAGCTCTCCACATCCCCGTAAGGAGCCTGGTGGTGGTCTCGTGCTGACGAGTCTCAGGGCGCTGTAAATAATTTTGTTTTGTGCAAGGAGAATAAATTTAAACACAAATATAAGCTACAGCTAGTCTTGTTTTTTTTAACACTAGAATACTGCGTCGTGAATCACAACATATTATACGGTCGTGTGGGACCAAGACATTGTGACGTTTTGACACTCGCTCCGACTCGCTCGGTTGCCTCATATCCTGTTAATCGTTGCGAGAGCTGATATAGCAGCATGTCAGACAATTGAGCGAGCACGAGTGTGTGTCAAAACGTCGCAATGTCTTGCTGCCACATGCAACGGCTATATTTTGTACCTACACTGGCTACACAATTATTTTAATTGGTGCAGAAAATGTGTAGCTCCGACCGCCGACCCTATGCCATTTTTATAGAAGAAATGTAGCATAAATACTACACTCTCTACACGTAGTTTTGATTAATGTAGGCAGCAAATGACAGACAAACAGACTCGCGTGGCAAACGCGCGGCACCATTTTGTGTGACTATAAGCGCTGTCTGTATATGTATGTAGGCGATACGGTTCACTTCAGGTATGCCACTGAAGTGCTAGAGTGACCATGTGTCTTAGAAGTGAGCTAATCTTCTAAGAAAATAAAATGATCTTACTCGACGATGGCGTGTATTCAGACTCCACGTTGTATATGTGTCATCTTCGTGCGAAGCGCATTCGCAATGTATTCAGCTCAAGTTTGTCTAGATTTGCTGCTGAAAGGAAACTAGTAAATCAGGCAATAGGTGCGAAGTCAGGCCCTTTTCATCTATTTATGTAGAAAACAACCCATAGTGGGGGGGGGGGGTGCTCTGATTGGCTACAGCCCAGTCAGCCAAGTGCAGCACACGATGTCATAGCCTCTGCCCAACACTGAACTCCTGTGCACGAGCCGAGCGAAGTGTAGGTAAAAAGAAAACAGTACTATTTCGTGACGGCACGACACAGTAATCTATCGGAAACGAAACCAAAGCTGACTAGAAAAGCTATCACATTGAATTATTAGTGCTGCCCTGAGGCTTGCGGCGTCCTTTTTCGTAGTGTTTACTGGTATAGAATTTTTATTTAAGGCAAGAAATGAATAGCTAGTCAAAAATATGTCAGTACCCCTATGGATATGCAATAGGGCTCCAACATTTCTGAATAAATTTATGTTAAAAGGTCGGCACTCTGCATGTCCCTTGGTTCCTTGTTTGTGTCCCCTTTCACTGGGATGTAATAGCTAAAGGGACACCAAAGGCAAATACCAAGTCGACGAGGAACGTTTAATTACCATTCCAGAAACCTCGCAACACCTGTTTCGTGCCAAGAAAAGACTTGTTTACAAGAAAATCACATCTGAATGGTCCGAATACATTTTTTCGAAATTCAAATCTCCCGCCACACAACCGGGGGGAGTGCTGGCACACCATCACCACCCTTTGCTGCCGTCGGTGAGTAAAATGGCGCCCGATAGACGGCGGTATCGAGATAAGGCCGAGCCAGAGAGGCTGAAATAATCTCATGGGTGGTAGTAATGGAAAAGAAACCTGCCATGAGTAACTACTTAAGAGGAAAAAACCAAATCAGGAAAGAAATAATTTATGATAACTCAAAGGGCAGCTCATTACTATTCCAAGCGAGATCAGGACGCCTTAAAACACGCACCTATAAAGCGATATATAAGAAGGAAGAAGAAGCATGTGCTTGCTGCGGTAAATCCAGGGAAACGATGAAGCATATTTTATTAGAATGTGAAAATATCTGCCCAGCGGTTGATTTAGGCATCACTGGACTCTTTGAAGCCTTTGGGTTCAGCGAGAGCAGGGGAAAAGTAAACATGTCCACAAAAGAGATTAGTAAGAGGCAATCGGAAGATTGGTAGAAGAAAAGTAGAGAAATGACAAAAAACGGAGACGAACAAAAACAAAGTTCACAATAGGGGGTGAGAAAATTTGGTTATGGGAATTCATCGTGCGTTTTTTTCTGTTTCTTTTTTCCTTCTTTAACCTAGGTAGGACCTTAGGCAGTATACTAACAAGAGCGTGGTGGCGCAACCCACCGCCCCGTTACAAAGGGGACGCTCATAACATCCTTCCATCCATTCAAGGTGTTTTCGCCGCTGCAGCTGCTCTTTGGTCAAGTGGCGTAGAGCGTTCGGGCATCCTGCGACATCACATGAAAGTTGAATTCGCTACTATTTGCAGTTTGTGCGAGTTTCGCGACCCAGCAAAACGAGCGCAGCACTACGCGATTACTAAACTATTGAAACGCGAAAGCATGGACGACGCGGAGTCGAGCGAAAACGAAACCTTCCGACCGCCCGCGTCGTTGTCAAGGGTAAATTCAATGAGTTATTTTTTCTGAAAATGAAACAGAACTGGACAAGTACGATTTCATTTCGTCTTATAATACAACACAATTGGATGTTTTCTGCAACGAGTGGTTCATTACTAGTGACAAGATTTAACTGAGGAGTGCTTTCTTCATCGGGCAAGTACTTGAATGTCTCGGGGGCGTCTCTAATCATGTCCTGCATTTACCTCAATTTGTCGATTATTAAGGCTCTGTTCGTGCATTTTGCATTCCAATCCCATAGGAACGCTTATGGCTGCCTCTTCTAGGACTCAAACCGACGACCTCGAGGTGGGCAATGAGCCACCCCGGCAGGTCATGCAGGACATTTGATGGCATAACGGCAGGGACAAACAGGACTCGCATACCTTTATACCGTGAGTACAGCCGGCGACGTCGTACGCCCTACGAGACATCAGTGCTACTGCGTCTACGTCTAATGTCTTCATTCCGAATTTGGCCAAGTCCGGATAGAACGTGACTTGGGTGTAATCTCTACCCTTGGTCGCTGTTGTAATCTCAGGACATGTCGTCTTGTGCATGTTGTCTTCCCAGACCTGCGAGATGGGTGAGGCTTGTTGATCATTCACTAAGGATGAGGATTGGGCAAGTTGGTATTGCATTCTAGAACTGGTACAGCGCAGCATCGAAAGGCAGGAACAAATCGAGATGGCCAGGCGAAAGAATAGAGCGCTGACTTCAGACTGGTTTATTGGCAAGCTACACGAAATATATAGCTACAAGCGAGCATCAAGAAATATCGTCGCAAAGCTTCACAAAACGTAACACCGATGGAAGACTACACCATCATGACTCACAGAACGCTCAATTCTGTCATGCATGGTTAAACTGATCAAGAAATCTTACTTCCTCTGAAGATAGGCACAAAGATGGCGCGCTAACACACGTGCTGCCAGCCCGTGCTACGAGATCAACTTTAATGATCTACTGCGTAAGTTGTGATGAATGCTTTTTTAGCACTTCACACTGATAAAAATTCAGCTTACATCTACAGTCGCGACAGTGTTGTGGATCTAAGCACTATCGCCACGGGAAGTGCCCCTGTATAGCTTGGTGCACTTTGTAATCATGTTCTTTTAGCGTTTCATTAAGGCAGTGACCAGTTTGGCCCATATATCTCTTCCCACATGATAATGGAACTGAATCAGGGTTGCCAGATCGGGCTATTAACAGCCAAATTGGGCTACCTTTTGTCCGAGTTGGCATAAGAATTTTCGTTTTGGCTATGTGGTTATTTTTGGGCTACATCTTTTTCCTGTGTAAAAAAAAAAGTAAGAATGGTTAAGCAGAAATGAAAAAGGACGCTGGAATCAAAATGCAGACGACAGCAGGTTAAAGAAATTGAGCGCGTCTGCTACAAAATCAAAATTTGCAAGTTCTATGTGAGCGAACACATATGCATGTGAAAAGGTCAAGGATCGTGTCTTTTTGATAATTTTAATTAAGAAAACTGGCTTCAGGAAACACGTCTCCATTCGCGAACTAACGCTACCCCCGCGCGCGCGCCAGCGAACATATACTGTTGCTGTCTACATGTGAGCTTTCGGCTTCCTACGTTTTCATGAGATGCTTTTAGCTCCCGTAGACGGTGCGCCGCGGGTGACCTCGGCGCCAGAACGGAGGGAGAACACCGAGCTGAACCTAACTGAAATTTGCCGAACTTTCGGACTGTCGCATGGCGCCTACGTGGCAATTCGCTCGGACCCTTGCTGCCCAAATTGCCCCTGCTCCAACGCCAACGTAGAACATATCCTCCTCCGTTGCCCCACAGCCACCACAGCCATCCGTTCCCTACACAACTCCAAACCCTCCTCCTGTCTTTGCTATCAATGCCCGTATCGAATACCGCCGTCGAACGAGTGTTCAGCCCGGTCTCGCTCATTAAAACCAATCTTCGAAAAAGAATGTCGAACGAGACATTGGTAGCGCTCCTCCACGGGAAGTCTGGCCTGGCCAGGAGCGGAGGCTGCTGCAAGGATTTTAAGCCGAGCCAAGAATATTTGCCCATTTCAGCTCTGACATTTTGTATGGACTAAGCAGTTCAACTTCGCAATAAGCTCATGATGCGTAATCATAGCATACTTTTTATCTCCATATATCATACTAGATGTTGTACCAACCACCATCTATTGTGTTAGACTTTGTCTTGCACTTTTTTTGTAGTTTTGCGTTTAGTGCATTGTGTGTTGTTAAGCGAAATTATCATGAGCTGTAAGTAATAATACTGAACGCCTGAATGCATGCCATTGCTTAGCGTGTTTAGTGCGCGGTGCTATTTTTGTGTTGTTCTTTTTGTGATCTTTTGGTGCTCTGGGAAAAATAAAACAGTGCATTTGCAATGAAGACCGCATTTGACTTATCATGAATTTGCCTGCATGCCAGCGTTTCTGCACTTCTTGCTCTTGTGCAGCATCTGTTTTCATGCTGTTTTCCGTGCCGCATGGTCCCGTGACCATGCGCGCGGAGGTCATGCATGGTCAAGCGTGGAAAAATTAATATGTAGGTATTATTACCGAAAATTAATTCAATATGCTTAAGAAATGACTTCACAAAAGGACAAAGCCTTTCGTTACCTTTGGGCTACCCAAAAGTTTCGCTTTTGGCTACATTTGGGCTACTGCGAAGGCCAATTTGGCTACCTGTGGTTGGAGCGATCTGGCAACCCTGAAGTGAATAAACAACACCAACAATGCAAGACCCAATATTTCGTGCAACTTGCCTATAAACCAGTTGGAAGACAGCGTTCTATTCTTTCATCTGGCCCGCTCGGCTTGTTTCTTCCTTTCTATGTTGCGCTGCACCAGTTTTAGAATTGTTGATCATTACAGCTAACCTCTCGAAGCTACATCTAGATACTGATAGATATAGCACTTGTGGAGTCCTAGATCAACGTTTTGCCACTTAGGATTCTTTAATGCTACCACTATAAAGAAAAAGCACACACAGCGTTCCGCTTCCTTTTCCTGCCAAATTTCTGCACACTGTTTTTTTTTTAAATACAGTTACATTTGTCGCTCACACTTCCTAAACAGGGTTTCGCTGATTATAACTGGTTCCTTCCATGACAAATGTCCGAGTGTTCACGCAATGTACTTCTTTTCTTTGTTGTTTTCCAGAGTAATGCAAAATGCCTTTTACCAAAATTCAGGAAGAAAAAGAAACACAGAAATGTGAGAGCCATGTGTATTCTTTTACTAAAGCGCAAGACTGGTTGTGGGAACATACTGCTAAAAACCATCAGAAACTTCGTTTTGATCTATGATTCATATATTTACTCTCATAACTCACTGTTGCACAATGCCCCCGCTCTCGCACGACTACACGTAGCACAGCACTAGCCTATTAGAGCCATAAATCGCCATTTCCATCACTTGTAGCGCCATCAGTACATCCGCGCACTTGCATGTTATACTCCAACTGTGATTTTGAATGCCTAATAATATGCCAGAGGGAGCTGCTCACACTGCAGTAGCACTTACAATATACTGTGTTGGAACATGCACTGGTTGCCGAATTCGCGTAAACTGATGGCTTGAAGGGAGCGAGCAATGAAATGTCAGATTCCTCAAGCCACTTCGCAAAACATGCGCAAGAGCTGCAGTCGTGGAAACCCGTAGTCGCTCGAAATCTGTGGAAAGCTGTCCTTGGCTCTCCACTGCAGGAGGCTGTACTGTATTCAGGCCTGCAGTGAGCCAAAACCTGTATTTGCCCTCATACAAGAGACTACAGTGTATTCAGGTGCCTCTGTACAGCCTTTGTAACCAGACGCATGCATGCACACATGCAACTGCACCTAAAAGTGGTTTCAGTTCAAGCCTGTATCCAAGCGATTGCACCCAGAGAGACAAATCATAACGTGGACGCGCTCGACAAGAAGACAGTATAGCGGTAGACTTGCCTGTTGGAAGCACTTCTGTTCAGTACTCGAATATGTAGCAACCGAGAACCTCCTGCTGAATATGTTGCATAGTTTGGCACCATAGCCATTTCGGCCTCCCGTGACTTTCTTTTCGTCATCGTTGTAATGTGAGGATGTCAGCAAGCGTCCAAATATTAACGTCGGTATGTAGACTTGTTCAGTGCTGTGCTTCACCACAGGGATTCCCTGGCCATCATTTTTTATAGAGATGCACCCTTCTTCTGGTTTAATCGCAATCTGGACACAAAGAAAGAACAAGACATGAGGAATGCGTTTTTGTTAAGAGTAACACACATCATGCATCTCCCCTTCCCCCATCCCAGCTTTCTATAAATGCACTGAAATTCTCAGCTTTAGAGAGGTGCTGAAGCAATTTTAATAAAATTTCTTCAGTAATTTAACGTTATAGACACTTTTTAGCTCTTTGTGAAGGGCAACTTGATGATACAGCCTGGTTTAATAGTATTTTTCTATAACGCTCATGTAGTGACGTCCATGTTACTACCAAGGAGATTGGTTACTACCAAACTTGCATGTTATGGATTGTTTGAGCAGCAAACTTCAGACGCAGAGATAAACTTGCCACGGAAAAATAAATGCAATTTGTGTAAATTGTCTCCATATGCTTATTAAGAGCGTTGCGCGCATACAGCAAGCCAAATTCCTTAGGTGCAAATTTACAGCTTCCCAGGTACATTCTACTCAACGTTCTCACGCACAAGGTCAGTGCCAATAACGGTCGCACACTAAGTTTACCTGGTGGCTCGAAACACCAGGTAAACTTAGTGCGTGGCCGTTATTTAGTACGCGACTGTTATTTCCTTTGTAGCAATTGCTACGATTGGGTGGACGTCTCATTTTCTCTTTATTATAATCACTTCTCTCCACCTTGCGGGTTTCCGCAGAAATATTACGTCAAACTCTTGCCTTTGCTTCGAGTTGTTGATAAGTTCGACTTCGCCGTGCTATCTGCTAGCCGCCTGGTTAGCTCAGATGGTAGAGAGGCTGCCCCGGAAAGGCGGTGGTGTCGGGTTCGAGTCCTGGACTGGGACGAATTTTTCTTTCATCTGCGAGGCTTTTCTCTTGAGGAACTTGTTGGGAACACGTTTCTTTGTAGCAATTTCTACCATTGGGTGGATGTGTCATTTTCCCTTTATTAATCACTTCTCTCCACCTTGCGGGTTTTCGCAGAACTATTATGTCCGTACACAGTTTTATTGAGAAAGCATTATATCACATGAGCCAGAGAAGCCGATGTTGTAGGCAGCGAGTGGTACCAAAAATCCTCATCACATCATGTGATGTCATCAGCGTCTTGTATGATGTTAGAACAAGTTAGAGTAGGGTGACTCAAGGTGGATTAAAGTGAATTAAATGGATTGAAGTGGAACACAGTTGATTATGGTGGATTGCGGTTGGTGCAAATTAAACCGAGATGGATAAAAGTGCATTAAAGTTAAGGTGGATTAGGATGGATTAAGGTTGATTAAGGTAGAATAGTAGATTAAGGCTGGCACAAATTAGAGTGGTATCAATTAAAAGTCAATTCAGGTGGATTAAAGTGGATTAAGGTGGAATAAACTGGGTTAACGTGCTCAGGGATGGGACTCCTGCACTTATTGCGCCATTCTGATAACCCAAATTCCTGCGCCGACCTGCGCCAAACAGACAATCGACCTAAATTGCACCAGAACGGCTTCCGAATGTGTGCCCCAGCAGTGACCACGCACAACGAGCGGATTCGTTTTCGGAAAAGGAGTGCAGCCGTTCATTCCGCTATAGTGAACTAGAATAGTTCTAGTTCACTATAATTCCGCACACAGCGCGACGGCGCCTCCCGCAGTTTATAACACTGAACTTTTCGGTGCTTCCGGAAAGTAGGCGATGCGCGCAGCCACTCCGGGCTGAAGTGTTGCCAGATGGCACAGAGTAACATAGCCTAAACAGATGGATATTATAACCCAAAAGTAGCCAATCATGTTGTCTGGCTACAGTGTACTAGAATAGGGCAGTGAGGCAACCGCCATGGGCTGCGCCTTGACAGAACTGTCACGGTAGGCGGAGAACATAGCGGCGGCGCAGCAGTCACCGACTACTGTTAGGAATGGCCGGACGGGGTGGCAACGTGCCAGCTATTTCAGCCCGCTGCACGTGTTCCAATCCAACCGAGACGGGGCGCACTTCAGAGAACTGCGGATAACTGGCAGCCACGTGGCGCGGGGTCAGCTCAGGGGAGTTCTCGAGCGGAATTAATTGGCGGAACCTCCCCGTGAGCTTTTCGAGACACGAGACAATGTGCTACCCGGCCGCGCCACCCGGGACGGCGCAGAGTTCTACGAAGCCCCTCTGACGTCGGCGCCGGACCATTACACCTGTGTGTATGTACGGCACGTGTATGTAAGCCCTCATCCTCCTCCAAAAGGGCGGGTCATCTTCAATGACGTTGAACTGTGACGTCAAGCAGAGTACTTATAAGCAGCGATTGTCGGCTGCTAGAATGTGCTCGTCGTCTAAGTGCTCGTTGTCGTGCTAGAAATGTACGCGTGAGCTGCGTGCTCGTTGTCGTGCTCGAAATGTACGCGTGAGCTGTGTGCTCGTTTGCTGTATGCTTCGTCTTGCGGGCTCCATTTGGGAGCCACGCATAGACTGTCGATGTATCTCATGTTAAACTGTAAATAATGTAAATAAACCCTGTTCACCTAGTTCCTCCCAAGTTCCTCTCTACGACCTTCAACTCCTTCAAATGGTGGCAGCGGCGAGATCGTCCGACAACTCCTACATCTAGTTGACAGCGGTGGGATCGTCCGGCGAAATATAATACTACACTATGCCCCTTGACAACACGTGCGTGAGGTTCGGAGTAGGCAAGCCGTTTCAGCTGCGTGTTCCTTACTTTTGTGCGTGTTTTACGAAACAATTTGTGTATAAACGGTGACTCGTTGCTTCAGCAATGGGAAAGCATCGCTTACCCAAGTAAGCAACTTAAAAAAAGAGACTGTGTTAAGCTTTTTAGCTCTTTGTACAGGGACCTCCGCAAGCATTCTTTCTTTGTCGGACACAACTAGAGAGAAGCTGTGGCAGCATAGAAGATACTGCAAAGTTCTTTTTCAAAAAGGAAGTCGCTTTCTGTAATGAAGTCTAGGTATCCAGGAGAAGCTCTACTGTAGGTTAAATGAGGCACAGCATTCCTGAGTTCTTTGCGTATAGACCCGCAGCGTTCCCGGGAAACTAAGGGGCAGGTTCCCCTCATTTCTGCCTTCTCATTATCTCTGGTATAAGCGCTGCCCAAAGCACTGAAACCTTTTCTTTCCTTTCTCATTTTATTTTTTTCTCACTCTACTTTGAAGTTCTGTTCAAATTCAAAATATATCGTATATCTAGCAGCGTTCATGGCCGCATGCGCATGGGAGACTACGAAACCACGATGTCAGAACCATTGAGAAATACTATGTCGTACCCCCTGTCGCGATCAGCTACCTTTTTCTAAGATGATAAGGGGAAGATAGTTTGATAACTGAGGCTTTTTCACTGGTCGAGTTGGAGCGGCCGCCGAAATTCTCGAGCGAGCACTCGGGTTTCACAAATCCGAATCGGTTAGCGGAGCGCAAGAACATGGCAAGAACGCTCCGCAGGGGATCACACAGGAAGTCTGCGCACACGTGACACAAACCGGTTCCGGAAACCATGTCCGACTTGCGCTCTGTACATTTCCACGGCAACCAAGGTCGCCGTCCCCCGTGCGTTGCAAAGTCCGTCTTTTCCATGACGCGCCCGCAAGGATTGTGCATGGACAACGTACATAGAAGGCTTCGCACAGCACCTGCGTCACCTGGTAATTGTTGTCCGTTCGAGGTCTCATCGCTAAACGCAAGCTCTGAAGCAGCACCAAACGCAGCCATGGACAAGAACTGCACCGAGAGCGGCACTGCTTCGCCCAGCTGCGCCGACGTTGAGAGCGCCGCAACCGAAGCAAAATTCTATGAGCGGGTGGTACCCCTCTCCCACTTCTCGTTCGCACCGCCTTGTCGCGCCGCACCGCGCGGTGTGTGCCTACGTGTGTGCGCGTAGACATTTCATTCGAAGGGCGATGTACAGTCTGTTTCACGTTTAGGGGAAAACTCGGAGCGCATTGCATCGCGATGCGGCGACCGCTTGAGTCAGGCGGCGGCAGCAGCTCGCGCAGGTGCTCGAAGGGCGGGATCTTGAACGGCGTCGTCTGCTACGGCGACGCGCGCTGGCCGCATTGTCGGGAAACGTTCTATTTTCAGTTGCAGGGCGCCGGATTCATCGCTACAGCGTGAAATGAGTCGGTATTCTTTACTAAGCGTTGTGCGATGCCCACTGATACGCCTCGAAGTAAGTTCATCGCTGCAGGGCAGTCATAGACGACGTACTGATTCCATACATTCTTGACGGCCCGTTTCTGGAAGGCGACTATATATTATAACGCGATAGGTTATAATATATTCCACACTGCTCGTGTTGTGCAGGAACTGCTGGAAGAGCGCGCAATCACTCTCTTGGAGTGGCCGCCTCAATCCCCGGGTGCCAACATCATTTAAAATGTCTGGGGCTCCTTGAAAGTATCGCTGCCTCACCATCCCCTCTATCAGTCGCCCGAGGATAGGCTTCGATCCACCATCGTCAGCGTCTGAGACGTGCTGCGAATGAACACATCCCTGATCAAGTCATTTTACACTTCACTGCCTTCCAGGATGAGCGCAGTCATCGCTGCCGCTGGGAACATGACGAGATACTAACTGAAGTTTCGAGCGTGACGTGTCCAATTCCCCGCCGGCGGGCAGGGTCTGTCTGGTGTAGTGAATTATTGTCGAGAAAAATCATTTCCAGCTTATTGTCTTAACCTAAAACATTCCTTTAATCGTATCCGTTTGTTTCATCGTGTTCGACCCACATAGTTATCATTGTTCAGTGCTTTGTTTTCCTTTCGAGTCAAACAAAGACTGAGCACGTTGCGTGCACATCTTGGTGCGTTTTTTCGCTGCTCATTACGGTAGCACACGCAGTGAAGAAATATACGTGCACGCGCTCAGTACCCCGGCCTTTCGAAAGAACAAACGAAGCATGCTGTCAAAAGTAGTTTGTGGAACTCCATTATCGCCAATGAAGGCTCATAGTTTGGCGACGCACAACGTTTGGTAAAGAATATCAGCTCAGCTCCCGCAGTACCGATGAAATCGGTGCACTGCCCCTTACAGTAGCACGTTTCCCGACAATGCGGCCAGCGCGCGCCGCCGTAGCAGACGACGCAGATCCCAACTCCGGCCCTCGAGCGTCTGCGCCTGCTCGAGCTGCTGCCGCCGCACAACTCCATTGCTTGCCGCATCGCGATGCAATACGTTCCGAGTTTTCCCCTAAGCGTGGAAACAGACTGTACACGCTTCTATTTGCCTTTAAGAAGATCGGTACGCTTGACGATTATTTTTATGGCTGCAATGCGGCGAAATGGTAGCGTCTGCTTAACCATGGAAGTGACGCTGAGCAGGTAATTGGAAACGACATCGTATGTGCCGCCGGAAAAATCGTCAGCGCACACGATGCGGCACATACGAGCTAAAGTCATTTTTGCAGTTTCTCACAATATGTTTGTTACAAATCCGCGTTGTCTTTGATGGCGACAACGGGCTTCCATCGACACTGTGCGGAAATATGTCGCTGCATAGCACAAGTACGACATGCGCACACAACTTTAACTAGTACGTCCCCTACAATATGGAATAGAGGCAGCAATGTAGACAGCTTGGTCATTTTTTAACAGTGCTCAAGAGGCAGAAGTTGAAAGTACTAGTAATTATTCCTACTCCACCAATGCCGGCGCGACCAAGACGCGGGCGTGTATCGTCCAGTAACTCGATCGATCGGTGCAGTGGTGAAGTGGGAATGAACTCCGGTCATGTTGTGATGTGTGGTGCGCGACATGGTGCGGGGCTCGGGACGGTCGAGAGCAGACGACGCGGAGTGCACGCGCGCCGAGCTGGAAGGAGGAAGAACGACGACGCCGGAGAGCGCCCGGCACGTGAACGCGCGGCGCAGGAAAAACAACAAAAGAAAAAGCTACCAATGAGAAAAAACCACGGGGCGTCGGGCAGCCAATCAGTAAATGCCAAATCGGCCAGACCACGACAAAAAGCGTGGTGCGCTGGCAGAACGGGGGCGACACGCAAGAGGACACGCAGGGAGACGCCGGGGAGACGCCAGGATCGTCCCAGGAAACGACGGCAGGAGGAGGTCAACCACCGGAGCGGGCGTTGAAGACGGGCCGTCGGGTTCCGGACCCGAGCCCACCAGGACTTCACCCGCCCGGGGCCTCCTGCCAACCTGTTCCTGTGCGTCGCCCGTCTAACTGAGCGTGCCGTCGGCTCCGCAAGGCCGGTGAGCTTCTGCGCCAGTGGGCAGGACGAGAACAGTCGGGCTTCGGGCCCGAGTTCTACGCCAGCTGCCCGGCCAGAACGCCACCCCCGTCTGCCGTGCCGCCTGCTGCCCGAGGCCGGCGTTCGAGCTTCCGTGCCCGTGGCGAGAGGGGAGCAGTCGGGCTACGGGCCCGAGCTCTCTGCCCGGCCAGAACGCCGCCGCCGTCCACTCCTGCCACCCAGCCGCCAGCGTTACCTCGCCTCACCAGAGCTGGCGCGCTCCCGGTACCCGGTCGGTCAACCTACGCCGCAACCTTTGGTGAGACCGGCGCCACCCCTTCTGCCAGCTTGTCGCCGCGTTGCCGTGTCGAGACTGCGACGCGTCCCCGCCCTCGTGGCAAGCCCGAACTCGCACCCTCGTTAACCTCGTGCAAGCCCTATAAGAGCGTTCCTTACCGCAATGTTTTTTTGAGTGTGTATTTCAAGCATGTTTTCTGTTTCTTTTTATTTGCTTTATGCTTCTTTTGTGTGTGATTAAAAGTCTTTGTGTGTGCGTCCAAACCAACGGCTTCGTCCTCAATTGGGTTTTCGGAGGCTCCGCCTAAGAGAACCGCTAAAACATGAACACGAACCTTTGCCCATAAGTGGGTCATCACAAAGTGGCGTCCGCGCGACAGGACAAAGCCGTTCGTTTGGATCCTTCTTCTAGAGGTTAGGAACTATGGCTAACACAAGAGATCTGTTAGCCCTAGCCGAACGCATGGGCCTGGAAGGTGCGGAGTTGAGGGCATGGCTGAACGAGCAGGAAGCGCGTGCGCGAGAAGAACGGGCAGTGGAACGCGAGGCGAAAAAGCAGGAGCTTATATTAGAGGAGAGAAACTTACAGTTACTTAAAGTCGCGGAAGCTGAGGGCAATCGTGGCGAGACGAGCCAACGGCAGCTAGAATTGGAGGAGCGAACGCTTCAGTTGCGCCTCCAAATGGCGGCAACGGACGCTGCAAGGACAGCTGACCGAGGACCAGGAGGGAGTGCCCCATTCAGCGTGAATCCTCACAGTTTGATGCCGGGATTCAACGAAAGCCGGGACGACTTGGACGCCTATTTAAAAAGGTTTGAAAGCGTCGCCACCGGACAAGAATGGCCTAGAGACAAATGGGCCACAGCTCTAAGTTTATGCTTGAGCGGAGAAGCTCTGAAAGTCTTTGGACGTCTGTCTCCAGAAGACTCCCTCGACTACGATAAAGCCAAGTTGGCGTTGCTCCAGCGTTTTCGGTTTACGGCGGAAGGCTACCGGGAGAAGTTCCGACAGAGCAAGCCCCAAGATGGCGAAACTGGAAAGCAGTACGCAACTAGGCTACTGAGTTTCTTTGATCGGTGGGTGGAAATGTCCAAAACCGAAAAAGAGTATTTGGCACTTCGCAACCTAGTGGTGACGGAACAGTTTCTGAACAACTGTCATCATCGGTTAGGACTCTTCCTACGCGAGAAGAGCTACCGCCATCTAGATGACATGGCCGAAGCTGCCGATAATTTCCTAGAGGCTCAGAGGCAGCCCAATCTGTTAGTGTTCCGGCAGAAATCGGAAGGCAGTAACCCTACGGAGAAAACCGGAAGCCCATCTGAGAGAGTTCCAATGCGATGCTTCGTATGTGGAAAACTGGGTCACGGGGCATCAGACTGCCGATCTAAGCAGAGGCAACCGTTCTGCGGGTATTGCCGTAAGCCCGGGCATGATGTCAAAGCCTGCACCAAGAAAAATGATTCCCCAAGGACGTCTTGCCTGTTGTCGCCAGAAGAGCGCCTGGAAGAGTCAAACGCAGCAGTCGTTGAACAAGACGTAGTTAGCACGGTGAAGACTCCCACGAGGAATGTGGCACGCAAGATGCCAGTGCTAAAGGGCTTCGTCTTCGGACAGACCGCATCAGTCTTGCGAGATACGGGGAGTAACACGCTGGTCGTGCGTCGTTCCCTCGTACCAGACAAGGCTTTAACAGGTAACACCGCCAAGCTGGTCCTGGCGGATGGCAGCAGCATTGAAATTCCCGAGGCCAAGGTTGAAATTAATTCACCTTATTTTTCTGGTACAGCGATTGCAAAGTGTATGACAGCTCCTCTATACGATGTTATTGTCGGAAATGTGCCAGGCTCACGAGAACCTCATGATCCAGATAAAACCTGGACAAAAAGACCGCGGAAGCGCATCGAAGATGGTATAGCAAGCCCGAAAAGAACCAAGGGAGAAGAACATTCCCCGGATGCTTGGCTGGTCGGCATCAAGGGCCGAGACCAACGGCCGAAAACATCCACTATCAATATCAGCGCCTTGAAAATAACCAGGCAGGACCTTGCCACGGCCCAGAACAAAGATAAGACCTTAAAGTCTTGCAGGAACAAAGTGGGTCAAGTGTGCCAAGGCAAAAGATTGGCATCCTACTCATTTGAAGTAGTAAAGGGAGTGCTGCATCGTCATTACCGGCTACCCTCGGGCAAAATGACTGAACAAGTGGTAGTACCACAAGGATTACGCCGCCAAGTGCTCGCTTTGGCGCACGAAAACCTTAGGTCAGGGCACCAAGGAATTAAGGGAACAACTGATCGGGTTCTGGAATCCTTCTACTGGCCAGGAGTCCAAGAAGCAGTGAGAAGATACGTACGCTCTTGTGACACTTGCCAGCGAACGTACCCTAAGAGCAAGATACGCCAGCTGAAAGTTGGTGACCGTGCCCTTATCCTGCTTCCAACGACGGCCAACAAACTGTCGATGCACTGGAAGGGGCCTTTCTTGGTCACAGGAAAGAAAAGCAACTTTGATTACTGGCTGGACTTGGGACACACTACAAAACTGTTCCATATTAACATGCTGAAGCGCTATGAAGAGCGTGAACCCGACCGTTCCCCACAGTCAGCATCATGCATCGTGATGGAGGAGGGCGAGACGGACACCCCTATACTTACCTTCACAAGAAGTGCGGGCCCGGGTAGAGAAGCAGTCAAGCTGGGCGATGACCTTCAAGAAGATCAACGTGCAGAACGTTGTGGGGCGGACTACATGAGTAGAATACAGGGGAAACTACAACCCTGCGCCTCTAGATGTTTTGGTTACCCGAGCAGGGTTATGTCATCGTAATGCCATGCTGTTAGTGTTTGATGCTAGTTTTTGTTTTTTTTCCTTGGTGTGCTTTATTTGAATTTGTTTTCCTTTAATGTCTTATCTGCGTGCTCAGTGAACAGTGCATTGAAACATTACAGTGCGTTCTTGTCAACGGACAATGACTGTAGTGTTGTGAACTATGTCGCGCACTGAGCGGCAGTTTTTCCTCAGAAAAACTTGTTAAAAAAGGGGCTTATGTGATGTGTGGTGCGCGACATGGTGCGGGGCTCGGGACGGTCGAGAGCAGACGACGCGGAGTGCACGCGCGCCGAGCTGGAAGGAGGAAGAACGACGACGCCGGAGAGCGCCCGGCACGTGAACGCGCGGCGCAGGAAAAACAACAAAAGAAAAAGCTACCAATGAGAAAAAACCACGGGGCGTCGGGCAGCCAATCAGTAAATGCCAAATCGGCCAGACCACGACAAAAATTGGAGGACGCTTAAGCTTCGCCTTCAAGAGTGGAACGCGACAGCGTTCCCGTCGACCCGCCAAGGGGTATTGGGCTACGGCGCAGCGACAACGCGCCCCGCATCGGACGCGGTGAGCGTCAAGCAACGCAGCGTTCGGCGCGACAACGAAATGTGCGCCTCAGCAAGCGACGCACGCCTGAGCCTTCTAAGGTAACACCGCGTTCACTAGAGGCGCTTTTGTACCGCTTTGAAGCATCGAACTCGTGGCTCAGTGGTAACGTCTCCGTCTCACACTCCGGAGACCCTGGTTCGATTCCCACCCAGCCCATCTTGGAAGTTGCTTTTTATTTATGAAGTGCCTGCCGTGATTTATCGCTCACGGCCAACGCCGCGGACGCCGACGCCGACACCGACGCCGACGCCGACGACACCGGCTTTTCTGCGACACGAGCTCCTTAACGCTATCGCGTTAAAAAGCGTGGTGCGCTGGCAGAACGGGGGCGACACGCAAGAGGACACGCAGGGAGACGCCGGGGAGACGCCAGGATCGTCCCAGGAAACGACGGCAGGAGGAGGTCAACCACCGGAGCGGGCGTTGAAGACGGGCCGTCGGGTTCCGGACCCGAGCCCACCAGGACTTCACCCGCCCGGGGCCTCCTGCCAACCTGTTCCTGTGCGTCGCCCGTCTAACTGAGCGTGCCGTCGGCTCCGCAAGGCCGGTGACCTTCTGCGCCAGTGGGCAAGACGAGAACAGTCGGGCTTCGGGCCCGAGTTCTACGCCAGCTGCCCGGCCAGAACGCCACCCCCGTCTGCCGTGCCGCCTGCTGCCCGAGGCCGGCGTTCGAGCTTCCGTGCCCGTGGCGAGAGGGGAGCAGTCGGGCTACGGGCCCGAGCTCTCTGCCCGGCCAGAACGCCGCCGCCGTCCACTCCTGCCACCCAGCCGCCAGCGTTACCTCGCCTCACCAGAGCTGGCGCGCTCCCGGTACCCGGTCGGTCAACCTACGCCGCAACCTTTGGTGAGACCGGCGCCACCCCTTCTGCCAGCTTGTCGCCGCGTTGCCGTGTCGAGACTGCGACGCGTCCCCGCCCTCGTGGCAAGCCCGAACTCGCACCCTCGTTAACCTCGTGCAAGCCCTATAAGAGCGTTCCTTACCGCAATGTTTTTTTGAGTGTGTATTTCAAGCATGTTTTCTGTTTCTTTTTATTTGCTTTATGCTTCTTTTGTGTGTGATTAAAAGTCTTTGTGTGTGCGTCCAAACCAACGGCTTCGTCCTCAATTGGGTTTTCGGAGGCTCCGCCTAAGAGAACCGCTAAAACATTGAGAACACGAACCTTTGCCCATAAGTGGGTCATCACACATGTTCAATGCATCGTGCACATATTAAATTTCTCGGCACGCGTGAACAACAGAAGTGGTTTCCATTCTTGGGCAGCGCACACACAAACGAAACACGAGAAAGAAGACAGGACAAGCGCTCGTCGAACAACTTAAAGTTTTTGTATGAATAGAAGGATTATGTACCGAGTAATTATTAAATTTATGTGGGTTATATATAAAAACCGTCGTACACTACACTCAGGAGTGATCAATGAACGAGCTCGCTTCGTTTGCCAGTTGTTTACTTCGCTCGGCGCACCGCAGTAATCCATGTCTGTCGTCTGCTTTTTTTGTACCATTTTCTTGTGAATCGGCAGAATTTCACTGGTGGCATCAACCTTTTCGTGTTTACATTGCTGTCGTGACAGTTAACAACACAATAATAATTCCCGGTCATCCGAAGAGGCGCCGTCGCAAACAAGAGACGTTTCGCGCGCAGCACGAACTGAACGCGGGCGCGACCGGCGGCAGAAACACCCGTGGAGATCAAATCGTTCCGCCAGTGGAGAAACGAGCGCTGGCGTCTAGGATCAAACTTTGCGTGCGGTCGTCCATCTTACGAAGCATGGAGGAAGGAAACTGAGGAGAGGCCCTACCCTACCCCCTCCGCGCGCTAGGAGAAAAGTGTGGAGGAAATGACGTAGTAGGTTCTCCTTTGTTTTCCTGTTTTTTTATTTCTTTGCTGTAGCGGCCCCGCCTTTCGGGCCACAATGGCGGCTTTGTCATCGTTCTGTGCGCTCACACGTGTTGCTCCGTAGGTTTCGTACCGTGGCAAAGGCACCGTGCGGGCAGGTTTGCGTTGGTCTCCGTATTTTGTTGCGCTGCGTTATCTGGACCGTGCTCTACCGGATGTTGCTGTGGCCAGGTGGGACAGGAGGAACTAAAGTTCGTGAAATGAACGCGCATGCAACGCTGTACGCAATGTACCGCGCCACGGCAATGGTAACGGATGAAGGAATATCCGCGGGATATTTTGCCCTCTTTGGGTGAATCATGCTAACGTGCTAACGATTGTTTAGTATTGCTGCGGAGCGCACGGGTCCGAGTAGCACGGTTGCGCGCAGCGCGGCGTGGTTTCGCGAGAAAGTAAACAAGAGAGGAGAGCTGGCCCGATAGGCGGAGCAACGCCATGAACAACGCCAACTTCCGGCTTCACTTTCGCTTCACAAAGAGTGACGTCAGGGCCTCTCCTGAGTTTTCTTCCTCCCATAGAGTTTCTAAATAAATACCCTAGAGGGAAATGTGGCGCTAGTGTCTACGGGGGCTCTCATGAGCGTTGCCTCAACATACATGGGAATGATGGGAAGTACAGGCTTCGGATTCGACCTTTAGACTAGTTGCGTTTGCTTGCGACGCAGTAAACAAAGCTATACTAAAATATTATCGCGTAAAATCTAATTTTATTTCTGCAGTGTGTTATATAATGTACAACACGCTACATAAACTTTGTATGACATTGAGATGGAAGCACGGTTTACTATGGTTTATCACCAGGACAAATCAGGGTATGCATTCTTGTGCGATTCTGTTCCCGATTTAACGCCGGAGAATAATTATTTATTTATTTTTGCAACAGCAATAACAACCGCGCATGTACTTACATAAAAATACTCATCAAGTGTTTATTGAAATAAAAATGTTGTAGTGTAAGTAAGTGTTGCGCCCTTAAGCGGAATGCTAAAAGTGTCGTATGCTACGACGCCTGCTCGCTGCTAACGCGAGACTTTTCTCGCAGACGACAGGCACTTGCGAACTATCTGGCTCTTTCGAAAGGCTGCGTCGGCTGGTACGGTTGCTGAACGTCTTCAAGTACTTTTAAGTACATCTGCTGCAGTGCTAGCTAGGACGCTAGTGGCCTCCTACGAGTATGCTTCATCATATATTGACGTACCGCATCGAAGCCTTACGGCGTGGCTTTGCACTTACCCATTTTGCGACACTAGACTACAGCCAGAAAGCAGCAACTTTTCCTACCACAAGTAAGTTTGTGTTCTCAAAGTACTAAAACACGCATTTCAATGAGCACATAAACGAGCAATGCATAATGAAGCCCTCAATAAGATTTGATTGTCAGGCCACTAGAAGTACAACTGTCTTGTATCAGTAGTGCCTCCTTTTTCCTATTCTGAAGTTTCATAAAGCACGTAACGCTACTCAAACGCTCAAAACATGTTCTTTCAACGTTTACGATGCCGTCGCTTTGTCGTCATAGCTTAGACACCACACCGCGACACAAACATCCTCCCTGCCGCTGGCCCAGCGCGCTATCGCCACTTCGAGCAACATAACATAGCTTTGCGTTGCACTGTCCCACTGCAGGTTATTGCAATTGCGCTTGGAGCGGAACCAAAACTGCCAAAAAGATACTTGTAGACTAGTTCGCCAGTCAATACATTGCCAATCCGAAGCCTGTACTTCCCATGATTCCCAAGATGGTTGAACGATCGCAGCGCCAGATTTCCCTCTAGGTAAACTAATATGAAACTCTATTCTTCCTGCGTGTTACGAAGCAACACATGTTGTGCCACGGCCGGACTCGACTCTCTCCACCGCGCTCCCTTCGCAACGCGACGGGAGTACACGGAACATTTTCTTCGCGAGTAGCTCGATGGCTCGCCGCATGAGGTCGCTACCACTTCACCATGTCCGCAGCGCGAAGGCACGCGTGGTGGTTCTACATATAATTTTCTTGAGTAGCTCCTGTCCCGATTAGTGACTTTCTTCTGCATACAACTTTCGTCAGACTTGTCCGCTGATACCCACGGTATGAGTGTTGGCTTCCTCCCTGCAACCCTGGTCTGATTTTGCTGGCGCAGTAACCTCACCACTTCTGTGCTTGACGGCGGCGTCTGAAGCAGCATGCCTATGCCGCCGATCCCTCACGTGCTTCCTGTTATGTACTAACTTCTGCAGCTGAATTTGTTAGCTTTCTCCATGGGATCGTTGCAAGCGTGCAAGCGTTTTCTTCCTACTGCCTCAAACGCTATCACTGTAGCCATGGTGTACTGCTGCGTGCCATTTTGCAACACTCAGCAGGGGCCGGAAGACGTCCAGCGTTTCCTTTCACGAATTTCCCAGCGATGCGGAACGGTGTTCTAAGTGGCGAAAAAAAAAAAACATTTCCCGTTAAAATCGCGCCATCAACGACAAGTCCGCATCAACTGTAGTGTGTAGCAAACACTTCAATTAAAGCGATTATGTTCCCGGATGCCGAATACGGAAGTTCCTTGCGGGAGCTATGCCGACCATTTTCGAACTCTATCTGTCCTCCATGGTGCCAGCTACAAAGAGACCGCGTAAGGACCCTGCATGTCGTGACCCCCGAGCTCTTGGAACTTCATCGAAGCGAAAAGCACAGCCGCCGTTGCCTGCTCGTGAAGATTTCGGTGCCCGGGGCGAGGTAACCGAGGAGAGACAAAGTGCTTCAACACAGACCAACAGTAACGACGCTCACCGAGCTAGTCGCTACCCTGTCGTGATCAAAAGGCTTCGCGCTCAGGTTGCATACAAAGAACGGGATCCTTTGTTCACCCTGTTGCACGAACAGGAAAAAGGTGGACTGCACTATCCAAATCGCATGTTCTTGGCACTTTTGGACAAAATTGTGGCTTTCTTCGAAACGGCTTAGAAGCACCTTCCGCGAGCGAAAGTGCACGAAGTGCTGCAACTTTCGGTTACACCATACCTTGAACAATCGCCCATCTTGACGTGCCCCGAAGATGTCGGCATTGGTCACACGAAGCGCACAGCTGGTGTGATTGCTGACAAGTTTGTCCGACTAATTCTAGTAAATTACACAAAGATGATAACGGAAAAAAATGATAAACCAGTTGCTTATGTACATAAGCCACGGAGAAAATATTTTAGCCTTTAACGTACATGGTGCGAAGGTTGTTGGTACCAAAACATACAAGAGTGCACTGTATTGATCAATAAATAAATACTCTGTGCTTGTAAAAATTTCATTTTAGCTGTAGCCTCGCAGTATCTGTACCTCTCTTGTAATTGAAGTTCTTGTACTGAATTAATCGTTTCCCCTAAGTAACGACATGTGTATTCATTAATTGTTGGTGTTGGCTTAACCTTCTCATTTAATCTTTCCAGCGTCGTCTGCTACAGGCTTACGGCTTCAAAAAGAAGCTGTAAGCCGTTTCATTCACATATGAAGCTATGACGTTGACTATTGGCACTGAAAATAATGAGTAAGCTTAAACAATAGAGATAAGTTGCGCCCGGCAGCCGACGCTAAGCAGATGTTACTCGTATGCTACCTGCCGGAGCGCATCTGTCAATGCGCTATGTGGAGCGGCAACGGTTAGAGTTACTGTATGTGCTACCGCAGGTAGCAGAGTTGCGCGTCTGTTTTATCACGCCGCTAGCGCCTCTATTGGCAGAACGTCATCACGTGGTAGCCAAGCAACCGTGCATTGCGGAGAAGCACATGTTCGGGCCAACTTTTGTATTTCCCGACGCCGCCGCTGCAGCGAACTGGATTGACACAAGTTATCACCAGTCAAATTCAAATCCAATCTGACCGATCTTGCCGTTCGCTGTCCATGTGCGTGCTAGCTGCGTAGCAACAACGCAACGTGCGCAGCGCATCTCACGTTTGTTTCGTCGGCATGCCTCGTGGCACCTTACCTGCCTCGTGACACCTTACTGCAGTAATTGTTTTTCTTCCTTTGTAAAACTAGTGAAGGCTGTTCAGGTAAAGACACCTGAACAAACAAATTTTCAGTCAACTGCCTATTGCGTCAAGTGTGTATGAGATGAAATTGCTTGACTAACAGCTATGCGCTCTTTGGGCTGTGCTGAAAAATTTACAGCTGGAATATTAAAAGCTACTGCAAGTCTGGATTTCTTTAAAATAATGGAAGCACGTAGAGTTATACAGAAGATTTAGCTGGAATTACCAGTTTTCTGCATGTGATGCATCACACTGCTTTCACAGAAGTGACGTAAAAAAGCCAGCTCACATTTTCATGATTATGCACTGCTTGGGTTGCTGAATATGAAAGAAGTTACTACTAAGTAAAGATATTTAATCTAGTACAGCTTATGTGAAGCAGGATGCAAGAGGAATGAATGTCGTTATTTAACACACGGTAAGGGCCTAACTGTGTTTTGAATTATTCCCTATAATGTAGCTATGTCAATCCTGTGAGAAAAACTTTCGCTACACTCCCACAGAAGGCTACTTTTGGAATCCCTGCAGTGAAAAGCACATAATGAAATCACACTTGCAGGTGTAGCTGATATCCATTGCTTGCTGGTAGATGGATATGTTCCTACACAAGATCTAATGGGGTACCAGAGTCGAAATATCAATGGTTGGTCATTGATTCAACAGTAATATTTTAGACTGGCTACATGTTGAGAGCTATGGCACATAAGCAAGTATGGGCCTCATTATATTTAGTACAGTTCCCTTTGTAAAAGAGCACCACTTGATAAAGCTCACTCTATCAAAATATTTGCACGCGCATACACTAGTGTTTTTGTTTTGTTCTCTGAAATTCGCATTGTGATTTTATTGCCAAAAAGAGGTAGTTGCAGGATCGGTGCTTTTTGTTACTATTTACATGCTAAAAGAGCACAGCACTGCTCTTAGTACCGTATTTATCTCTGTTGAAACAAAACCTGAGTGCCAAGCAGTATTCAAGCGAAAAAAAGTTATTAAAGTATCTGATTGTTTACCTCAATTACTAAAGTTTGTCCAGTTTTTAATACGCTATGTTATTTCGAACCTTATACTACCTTGTGAAGTAGCTTTTTCCCACGAAACTTTTTGTAGGATTTCCGGAATCTATAATATAACATCACCATATTCCCTAAGTTTATTCGGTGCGATCTAATCGTTGCCGTCGCGGTTCACGAATTCTGCATCTGATCGGCGTATATAGAATGCACAATCTATCTTAGATACGCGAGTGCCCATACGTTATTAAGGTGGAGAAAGTGCACAGGGGAATGCAAGTCAAAAAAAAAAAAAAAACTAATATACGCGCTGCATCTTACGCCGCGCGCTAAAATGGGGCAGCGCCTTTTTCTTCACAATCTAATCCAGTCAGCTGTTTCGATGCGCTTTGTTTGCGATTAGGCGGAAAAGCGGTGCACAAGCGATGCAAAAGCGCCCACGGTCGATCGACGATACGCTAGGCATGTCGCCTGCAAAAACGGAGTGCGGCTTCGCCGCATAGACTTGGTTGCTTCTCAGGCAAGATGGCGGACCTACGCGCAACTCTGCTACCTACGGTAGCATATACAGTAACTCTAGCAATGGTGAGCTGACAGCGCCAACACAGAGCTGCGGCGGCAGGCGGCAGCATCCATTGCAAAGGCCGTAAGGGAGCGCGGAGGAGCGAGGGAGTCTAAAGCCCCTTAAACTTCGTAAAGTAGTGCCACGCTTTGAAGAACGCCGCCTCCTCCTCCAGCGCTCTGGCCGAAGCCGACGCCGCGTCGCTATTGGCCTAATGGCATCACGTGGCCCCTTGCGCCGGCTTCGTTTGTTTACAGTTGCGCTTCAGTGCCATCTTTGCTCGAGAAGCGGCGCTTGTTGACGGCATTCCTTCCGTTCCTATTCTGTGTTGTTTTGATCTTGTGAACGCCTTGAAGGATGTTTTGTGGCAAGTGCGACGTCGCTTCACGTCATTTTCAGTTACCATGACCTGCTGCGCGTTTGGATGCCAATATAGTTTTAGCAAAGGCAAGAATATGTTCGCGATACCTTCCGGTAAGCGCAACGCGTTAAGAACGAAGACATGGCTTCACCGAATCGGGAGGGAGAACTTCCGACCAGCTTCCTCCGCGCGACTATGTGATGTAAGTTGTGGCTCTCTCAGAGTATTGTATGTGCCAGGCTTGCGTATTGTGCTGCGGGCAATAACGTAGTAGATATTGCACAGTTCACTGTGCATGTTGTCATTTGTACGCACGCTTTAACATGATTTTTACGCAACGTCTGCTTTGCTTATATGCGCACTACGTGGTCGTGTTAGTCATGTTTGGTGCGCTTAATCGTTTTGAACGCCAACCGGCTTGAGTTCGCGGGCACGCGAGGTTCCTTGCGATAACGTGATTACGAAATTTTTAAGATTCAGCGCAGTCCTTTTGATAAAATTTCAGTCTCGATCATGAAAGCGCCTCAGGAGAGCAACTCTCTGCCTTTTGTGGTTACTTACTAGCCTTCTTTAGATAGACTAGCTTTGTTTGCCACATTTGTTCGTGTTCCTCGTTGGCGGTCGCCCGGTGGATTTGCGATACAGAGGCACCGATGCAAAGCGTGCGTGCTCTCCCGAAACCGTGTTACGCGGTGCGTTCGTCGTCGAGCGACCGCATCATAGGTAGTCGTCATTCGTGCTTAGTCGTTTGCTCGCTCGTTCGCACGCTCGTTTAGTCGTTTGCTCGCTCGTTTAGTTCGCGCGCTCATATAGTCGTTCTCTTGCTCGTCTATGTTACTATTAGTTTCTACAGTCATTATGCCTAATTGAGACGCGCTTGCTGTAGGACTCTTAGGCTGGTGCGTTTATTTACGAAATGAGACAATAAATGGTGCACACGGACTTGTAACTGCAAAGGCAAATCTGTAATGCATCTATGTGAAAATAAACTGTTAACTTGCAACTCGAATGCCGTTTCATATCATTTTAACCTATGGATAAAACATCATTTCACTTGCCGCAATTTCGGCCGCGTCATGGCGGGGGGATTCTTTGCGCGATCCTGACTTCACTAATAAAGTCATGTCTCGCTAATGTTACTTCGAAGGGAGTGCAACCGTCCTGAATGCATGCACCTCAGTGCAACTCGGTTCGCGACAAGTACGTCACTTAGTAAACGGACGAACCAACGCACGATGAAGTGTTATTCGTGATAAGTCATTAACCTGAAAAAATTAGTGAAGGCCACAGTGGTCTTTTTTGAGATTGAGTCAAGCATTGTTATCGCGCTCCCGCTTCGCGCACGAATGCTAAAAACATTTTATTTTCTTGTGTACGCACAGTCCCGACTCGATGATCGGCCGCGGTATTTCTGTCGGCGTTGAGACACGAGAAACATAATAGCACCAGCGCCCACCTCTGAGGCTTTGCGCGCGCTTAGATTGGCAAGCACGCACGTTGGCGCCACTGTAGCTTGTAATACACTTTCGAACCTCCAGAGCAGTGATCTCCGTCAGCCTTTGTACGTCATAGCTCATACGCGCTGCGAATTCACATGGTAAGGGCGGCGCGTATGAGCTATGACCTACAAAGGCTGACGGAGATCACTGCTCTGGAGCTTCGAAAGTGTATTACAAGCTACAGTGGCGCCAACGTGCGTGCTTGCCAATCTAAGCGCGTGCAAAGCCTCAGAGGTGGGCGCTGGTGCTATTGTGTTTCTCGTGTCTCAACGCCGACAGAAATACCGCGGCCGATCATCGAGTCGGGACTGTGCGTACACAAGAAAATAAAAATTCGTGCGCGAAGCGGGAGCGCGATAACAATGCTTGACTCAATCTCAAACAAGACCACTGTGGCCTTCAGTAATTTTTTTCAGTTTAATGACTTATCACGAATAACACTTCATCGTGCGTTGGTTCGTCCGTTCACTAAGTGACGTACTTGTCGCGAACCGAGTTGCACTGAGGTGCATGCATTCAGGACGGTTGCACTCCCTTTGAAGTAACATTTGCGAGACATGACTTTATTAGTGAAGTCATGATCGCGCAAAGAATCCCCCCGCCATGACGCGGTCGAAAGTGCGGCAAGTGAAATGATGTTTTATCCATAGGTTAAAATGATATGAAACGGCATTCGAGTTGCAAGTTAACAGTTTATTTTCACATAGATGCATTACAGATTTGCCTTTGAAGTCACAAGTCCGTGTGCACCATTTATTGTCTCATTGCGTAAATAAACGCACCAGCCAAAGAGTCCTACAGCAAGCGCGTCTCAATTAGGCGTAATGACTGTTGAAACTAATAGTGGCATAGACGAGCAAGCGAACGACTATATGAGCGCGCGAACTAAACGAGCGAGCAAACGACTAAACGAGCGTGCGAACGAACGAGCTAACGACTAAGCACGAACGACGACTAAACCAGCCAGGGAACGGGCGGGCGACCGCACGTTTTCTTTGCGAGGGCTCCACCGCCGCATCTTTAGCTTCGCACAGTTTAAAGCTCACGCTAATTAACACATACGTCTCAATTACTTATGATGCGGTCGCTCGACGACGAAGGCACCGCGTAACAAGGTTTCGGGAGAGCACGCACGCTTTTCATCGGTGCCTCTGTATCGCAAATCCACCGGGCGACCGCCAACGAGGAACACGAACAAATGTGGCAAACAAAGCTAGTCTATCTAAAGAAGGCTAGTAAGTAACCACAAAAGGCAGAGAGTTGCTCTCCTGAGGCGCTTTCATGATCGAGACTGAAATTTTATCAGAAGGACTGCGCTGAATCTTAATAATTTCGTAATCACGTTATCGCACGCAACCTCGCGTGCCCGCGCGCACTCAAGCCGGTTGGCGTTCAAAACGATTAAGCGCACCAAATATGACTAACACGACCACGTAGTGCGCATATAAGCAAAGCAGACGTTGCGTAAAAATCATGTTGAAGCGTGCGTACAAATGACAACATGCACAGTGAACTGTGCAATATCTACTACGTTATTGCCCGCAGCACAATACGCAAACCTGGCACATACAATACTCTGAGAGAGCCACAACTTACATCACATAGTCGCGCGGAGGAAGTTGGTCGGAAGTTCTCCCTCCCGATTCGGTGAAGCCATGTCTTCGTTCTTAACGCGTTGCGCTTACCGGAAGGTATCGCGAACATATTCTTGCCTTTGCTAAAACTATATTGGCATCCAAACGCGCAGCAGGTCATGGTAACAGAAAATGACGTGAAGCGACGTCGCACTTGCCACAAAATATCCTTCGAGGCGTTCACAAGATCAAAACAACACAGAATAGGAACGGAAGGAATGCCGCCAACAAGCGCCGCTTCTCGAGCAAAGATGGCACTGAAGCGCGACTGTAAACAAACGAAGCCGGCGCAAGGGGCCACGTGATGCCATTAGGCCAATAGCGACGCGGCGTCGGCTTCGGCCTGAGCGCTGGAGGAGGAGGCGGCGTTCTTCAAAGCGTGGCACTACTTTACGAAGTTCAAGGGGCTTTACTTTACGAAGTTTCAGGGGTTTTAAGGGAGTCGAGTCCGGCCGTGGTTGTGCGTACCAACCGGGTACCGATTTCGCTTGAAGACGGAAGTGACGCGAGCTATTTCCGCCCGCTTTCGCGCCTCGGTCGCCGAGCAAGTGAGAGCGATCCAGCGCGAAGCGAGTTGATCCGAAACAACCAGTAGAAAGCGCGTACCCGCTCCAGATCGACCAGTGAAATTCGGATTCGTTACAGCGGAGCAAGAAATCCTGGTCCGAACCTACCAGTGAAAAACGCTGTAAGGTTTAAATGAGCGCCGAATTCTTTCATACAGGTCACCATCCTTGACAATTTGGGTGGCGATGCGCAGCCCAAGCTATGCGTTTCTAGCTCGTCATCGTGCTTTTCCCGGCATGTTAGGCGACATACCGACACTGATCGAAGAGTGCAGCTTAAAAGAGAAACCTTGCTTCAAGCAGCCTGTAGCCGTGCGGCAACACCTATACTACTAAAGCACTACGAACAGACGTAATATGACTTCCTATGCGCAGTTACACTTGCGCGACGACCGAGTCTCCATAGTGGCAGGGATCGGCTCTGTACAACACGAGTTATGCAGCATTTCAGTTTCAATTTATTCAGAGATACGTTGCCTGGGTTGAAATCACTAAAGGCAGATGAACTCTGCCTGACTAAGGTCCGCCCGCCACCCATACATTTCCTCAGAAGCAGTGAGAATAAAAGGAAAACATAAAAAAAGATCAATTCGCTTTATACATAAGAAGATGCCACCCCCCCCCCCCCAAAAAAAAAAAAACAGAACATCGCCAACAGGCATTTTAAATTGTGTAGCAGAATTACAATAATGCAACAGCAATAACCTATGACAAGAACAAACGCGTACATAACTGATAACATTAAAAAGTACAAGATTATGTAAGCGTTATACAAAGTGTAACATAACCATTCCTAGCAATGTATAATTTTTAGAGAATGTAGCAGAGTACAAAGGTTATAGAACAAACATTTTTTTAAAATTTAGGAACTTATTTAGGACGCATTACAGTAGAGTAAGTACATTGTCACATTTTTCTCTAAACTGTGCATAGAACTACATTTTTCATAAGTTCGTGGATATAACTATTCTTGCGGAGAAGGTTAGGTGTTAGGTACAGCAATGATTGATTTGCGTAAATGGTTCTGAATAGCGGCATATAAATCGCTCGTGTCGGAGATCATAAGGAACATAAGTAGGGTAGCACTGAGTCATATTACCTACTCACGTCATTTCCAATTTCCTTGAGAATATGAAAGGCGAGCTTAAGGTTATAAAGTTGGTTAACAGTAAGTAATTTAAGCTTGTTAAAAAATGGCGCAGTGTGACATCCCACACACTTATCCTTGGTCTGAATTACTTCGTGACCGTTCCTACACCTCACAATTGTACCCTCGCGTGCTGTCGTTGTGACTGATTCATGAGACGAAGGTCAGGAGTTCAGCACACTACCCTAACTACATGCGCGTCCTTACCTCTATTTTCTCCATATTCCTATCCCTTTGTTTGTTGTCGGTGGCATTCACGAGGATCTCGTCGAATATCTTGTATAGGCCTGGAACTATGGTGATGCTCCTGCACCTTAGTCCTTCGCCGGATTTATCTTCTTTGTCGTGCACCCACATTGTTTGCGTAATAGGCTCAATGGAGCCTATATACGCGTCCGGACGCCGAAGGATGTGGTCTACTGGTGTCATTGTCCGGTATATGTCCTCCACGGTCGGCGCACTTTCTTCGGCTGCGTCGGTGCCTTTCGTCTGCTGAACCCTGCCTTGGCCTTCCGCAGCGGCACTCGAAGCCGGGGGTTCCTCATCTTTGCGGTCCTTGTGGATACAGGACATCTTTCGTGCATCCGTATTAAACCCTCTGACAACCACCTTCTAGCCAGTACAGAGATACCGGGCCGCGCGTGCTTTCAGAATACACTGCGACTAGCGTGTCCACGCGCTGCGCGCCTATCAATTCTCGACACATGCCACTTGCCTGCCCAGTAAAAAAAAAAGAACAAAAAGCCCACATTTGGGACTTTGAATATTCCAAATGGTACCATTTGAGTCCAATTGGATTTCAAATGGTTTAAGTGAAAAACCATTAGGATTTGTGTAAACCACTTGGTGAGTCCAAATGGTTTCGTGAAACTAATCGGTGTGTCTAACTGGGATCGCGAAACCGACTGGGTTGCCCTATTGGGCCTGCAAAACCGAGCGGGGTGTCCAATTTTGTTCGCGAAGCCAATTGGCGTGTCCCGTTGGCTCCTTAAGTTTTCATTTGGGTAATTGTACATTTATGCTTTCCAGGGGGAGGGGGGGCGGTTCTGTAGGTAGTGGACATGCCCATTTCGGCTGCTACTGAAGTGCTGATTGGCTGGGGGCGTCTCTCTCCGACTGACGCATGCCCGCCCAGTCAATCAGAATTTCAATAGCAGACGAAATCTACACGTCCACCGTAGTTCCCAATTGAGCCATGAAAATGTTTGTTGGCAGGTTCATGAACAAAAATGTTCATGCGAAATTTGTTCTACACGCGTCAGGAGTTAAAGATGAGTATCCTAAAAGAGCTTCTGCGACATTATTTCAGCGAAACCATTTCGATGTAAAGTAATACTTCCGAGATCCTGAGGTAAATGCACTATAAGAAATAGCACGTTGAGTATATAATATAAATCACGTTGTGGGGATTAAGGATGAATTCGCCGGCGCCATTGCGCGGGCGTATTCACCTGTTCTGCCATCCCTACGCCTCTCTCCCTTCTTGCTCCGAACCTGTTGTCAGCGTTGGCGCTCCACTCGCGATGGTTCGCGGCGAGGCGGGGCTTTCACGTCACTGAGGCCGCTGTCGGCTACTCTTGTGGGGGTAGCGTGGCTCTTCTCACTAGGGACTGCGTCGGTACGTATGTACATGCTTCCTCTCGCCCACCGACACCTCTGTGACTTGGACTTGAGCTCACGCACGGTGCCTTTGCCCGTGCGGGGAGCGTATACATTGTGTTGATCCTTTCCAGAGGCTAAGCCGAAGAACTAATACCTTGGTCCACTATGCATGCGCCCGTAGTAATGATACCGTCATGGTCGTTACATCTTCGTCATTTCAGCTTTACCATCCGGCTGTCGTTGTGCCATCGTCATCGCGCTGTGATCGTAATAGATTCGTTAGGTACTCATTGTCTCCGAGACCATCGTCCTGATACCATCGGGGTCGTTACGTATTCGTTACTCCATCTTAGTCATCAGACTCTTGTTATGCTGTCATCGTCGCACCATCGTCGTCATACAGGTTTGGCGATACAGTCTTCGTCACATCAATGTCGTCATACACTCGCTATCATGTCGTTATCGTGATGTCGTGGTGGTCGTTTGATCATTGTCATTTAAACTTCGTCATCCCACTCGTCATGCCATTGCACGCTATGGTCGTCACAAATCCGCTCTCAAATAATGTCCAATTCCATGGGCAACAACACCATATTCTGATCTGCAGCGAAATGAATTTAATCAAAGCTTACGTTCATCACACCTTTAATGTGGCATATGGGCCACCAAGCGTCCATTTTTTTCTGAAGTCCTGGATAATTATCATGTATGCATACCGTAAGTAATTATCCGTTACCTGTAAAATTAAACTAGAGGCCAACAAATGTCTCGGAATCGAAGGTCAGCATGGACTAGAGAGTCGTTACCTTATAATTCAATGCTACTTCAGGTTTCCTACCATGAAAATCGGCATGAACATCAAATAAAAAAAGAACGAATCATGGCTTGTGAACAGCTTACAGACCAGAACACGAGAATCTCGAACCGGACGGGCTGAGCGCGTACTCCGGGACCCAGCGACCGGCCGCCATATTCCCTGAGCTGCCAATACGCGTTCGCGTGCATGTAGCGTGTGTGTGTTACGGGGTGTTAAATGTGTAAATATATCTGTACCAGCAACATCCAAGTACAGAACATCATCGGGGCGTCACTGCGTCATACATGAATGCGTAAATAACCAGCGAAAACGAAGCAGATTGCAGAGCACCGTTTGCGACGAACACAATGTACGTCGAGAGCTGTGCCGCTGTGGCATATTCAGCCGTGCATGTCCTTTTGTCTATGTATATGTGTATCTGTGCGTGTCTCTCTATGTGTACGGTGTCTGTCTACGGGCCTCGATTAGACAAAGTCCTGAAGTGGGCTTCATACAGCGGCTCTGGCCATAGAACGCCGCACCTGATTCACAAGTAAATGCCGCGAAAGTGTTCGCACCGCTACAAAGTTTTGACGCTAATGACAATCGAACTCGCACCGGCGTTAGTGGCCACGAAATTTCGCGATACCTTTCAGCAACTATTCGAAACATTTACATGTGAAAGCTGGTTTGTGTTGATTATCGTAACTACTGGCCAGAGGGCAAGAGCGGCGATGTTTGTTAACTAAAGTATGCATACATTGCACAGTAGATCCGACACGGCTGAACTAATGTTAATTGATTCTTCTACCTTCCCGACACAAAAATAAAAATCCGGACATTTCTAGGCATCCGCGCACGTGCGCAAGCTTACTGGAACCTACGGCACGCCGCCTGTTTTCAAGGTACGGGCCGTGAGATTTTTCCAGGCACTACAACGCGGAGGTAAAGTATATCACGTACTGCAAGGCTTTTACTAGTTCATGACGTATTGGGAGAGGTGCAAATCAAAGTGGAATGGCCGCAGAACCAATGTTTCCGCATGCAAAGGTAAAGGCACATTCACACCGAAAGCGGAGCGTCTAAGCGGAAAAGCGGATTTTCAAAGCGGTGAGGCGGCGAGCACCCGCGCCTGTTCAGACCAGCCGCGTGTCTGGCAGTGGCTGTCCGCGCCGCCGAGAAGGCGGGGCATCTCGCAATATCTTTAGTAATTTCAGGGACGTGCCGCCATCTCGCGGCACTTTAGGTTTATACGCGCACTTTGGATATTTTTTCTTTCGCCGTGGGTTCGCGCGCTCCCGTCCGCTATCTACTTCTGCAAAATGATGAGCTCAGACGAAGAAGACGAGATCGAAGCAGGGCCGCTGCCTGCTCCCCGTTCGCTTCGGCTTCTGTCACTTGGCCAGGTTTTGGGTGATATTAGGCTTTACTAATCTTATTTCTTGAGCTCTCACTAATTCTAACGCCACCTTCTTCCTAGGCGGATGTCTAAAAACTCCCCAGGCAGGGGTTTGTCCCCATGGGCGGCCTCTATTCCAACGGATGAATTACCTCTAGATTTGTTCATCCGCAGTGGTGTGAGCAACATCCCGGTGGCTCTGGTTCCTTCAAATGGAGGCTTTATACGTCTAACCAATCCCCAGGCGATCCAGAAATCCCTGCAAGCTGCTACCTCTTCATACCAGACCATCACGGAAGTGAGGCAGTTCGGCCGCGGAGGTATCGTGTGTCGATCGCCAGACCAGTCCTGTGTCGCGGATTTGCTAAAGTGCTCGTCATTCGCGTCATTACCGGTGAGTGCCTTCATCCCTGCTCACCTCGCCTGCACTAAGGGAATAGTCAGAGGTGTCGATGCTGATCTTTCTCCCGCTGAAACACTTGAGAGATTGTCTGGGACTGGAGTAATTGCTGTTTACCGATGCACTCGAGTGGTAGACAATAAGCGGGTCCCAACAGAATCAGTGATTGCGACTTTTGCTGGAACTTCCTGCCCGTCAGAGCTAAAGGTGTGGCCCCTTGTGTTCAGAGTTGAACGCCTGGCGTCGCGTCCGATTCAATGCCGCAATTGCTGGCGATACGGCCATAGTATGGCAGGGTGTAAATCAAGACAACGTTGTTGCGCATGTGGGGGAGAACACGCTCAAAGTAATTGTAATGCCCAAGAAGAGCGATGCTGTCTCTGTGATGGAAATCATCCAGCCAATTATTTAAACTGTTCTGTTAGGGCTCAAGAGTTACAGGTGATTGAAATAATTGATCGTCGACGCTGCTCTAGGATGGAGGCCATAAACATTGTGAAAGAAAGAGCATCTGGCTATGCGGGGACAATAGGTAGACAAAATCTTACCACGGACCGATCACTTACTGCAACTATAGAGGCCGCTGTGGAAAAGGCAGTTACAAAAGCTATGGAAAGGTTGGCAATGAGCCTTGGTGAATGTATCTCCCAAGCCGTTTCTAGTCATTTATCTCATTTGATGCAAACTACCTGCCCAGCTCCTGTACCAATGCAAACAATTGATCCTGAGCACCAAACTAACCATGAAAGATCATACACCAATCCTTGCAATAATGATATTGGACTTTCAAATCCCTCTTCTGCGGGCCCTACAACTTGTAATCTGATTAATACAGATTTGGAGATGACAGAGGTAGAACAAAATGCTCGAGCATATAAAAGAACCATGTCGTCTATTAGTGAAGACTCCTCCCCCGGTCCTCACTCAAAGGCGAAGAAAAGTCAGTCCAGTGTTGTTCTAAAGGATAACATTCTGCAGAAGGCAGTTTCGACTGCGGCACTTTCCAAAAAATAGGATCACTAAAAGTGCTTCAGTGGAACTGCCGCTCTTTATATTCTGCATCAGTAGATTTAACTTGTTTAACTTCTCAACTAAATCCTGATTTAATTATGTTACAAGAAACGTGGCTAAAACCTGAGAAATCTTTTCAACTGAAATTCTACAGGTCATTTCGATTAGACCGTCCTACAAGAGGTGGCGGATTACTTACACTTATCTCATCTAAAATTTGCCATAAGGCTAAAATTTCATTTCAAGTTTCTACTCCAGAGTGTGAAATCCTAGCTATAAAATTGGTTCTCCCGGGATGTTCTCCTTTTACCGTAGTTAATGCATATTTTCTATCTGGCGTACAGGAGACTAGCACACTGGATAGTGTTCTTAACTCTTGTGGACGTGACATTGTGATCTCAGGTGATTTCAATTCTCACCATATCTCATGGGGTTTAAGAACAGATTTGTGCGGCACCCGATTGTGGAACTGGTCGTTGGACAATCGCCTCACGTGTGTAAACTCCGGATCTGTTACGTTTGTTAGAGGCCGATCTTACTCTTCACTAGATCTTACATTCTCTGGCCCGAGTCTCTCCGTAACTTCTTGGTCGACTATTGATTGTTCGACAAGCAGTGATCACCTTCCGATAGTATTTGACGTTGCACGTCCGGTAACATTTATAGGTGTTCAGGTTCGAACCTTCATAAATTACAACATTTTTAAAAAATGCTTACGAAATGTTCTTTCATCTCTGTCTGATGCGCCTACAGAACAAAAAACCACGATTATCTGTTCCGCTTTGGAAAGTTCTCAAAAAAAGGCTCAATTTGAGATTGGATTGAATAAAAGAAATTCTTACAGTCCTTGGTGGAATGAAGAATGCACTCGAGACTACAGAAAGAGAAAAGCTGCTTGGAAAAAATTATTGCATAACCAGAGTCCCCAAAATTGGAGTGACTATAAATTTTTTCGAGCTGTCTTTAAACATACAGTTTCTAAAGCCAAAGATGAATTCGACTGTAAGCATTTTGATTTCTTATCTAACAATAAAAATAAGCGTGCATTGTTCCGTTTTCTCCGCGGTAGAAAAATTATTCCGCGTCAAATTAATATTGACTCTATAATCTTAAGTAGCGATGAAATGAAACAATCACTAGAAGAAATCGCGAAGGGATTAGAAATTAGATTTTCTTCTGTCTTGCCAAGTGGTTCTCGCTTACGAAGGGCATCAGATGATTTTACAGAAATCTCCATGTTAGAATTGGCTGAAATCGTGGAGCGACTTCCAGATTCAGCTCCCGGTGTGGATGGGGTAACATCTACTATGCTCAGAATTTTATTTAAGGAAGCTCCCGATGACCTTTTAGCTATTGTAAATCACTCAATTTGCTTCTCATGGATTCCGTCTGCGTGGAAAATTGCTAAAATCATCCCTATTCTTAAAAATCATGGGGAAGGATATAAAATAGATAACATTAGGCCAATTGCGCTAACTTCAAACTTGGTTAAATTAATTGAAAGAATTCTATATGCCCGCATGCTTAAATTTATACAGAACAAGGACTTGCTTAGCCCCTGCCAAATTGGATTCCGACCATCATGTTCAATTTGGCATGCTCACGTGGACCTAGAAAGTAGAATAAAATTAGCACGGCGACAGAGGAAAATATGTGCCCTTGTGACATTAGACATTTCCAAAGCCTACGACAGTGTAGAACACTTAATTTTATTAGATATATTGCGAAATATAGAGATTCCAAATTATTTTTCAAACTGGATTGGTGAATTTTTAAATGGAAGAACATTTTACTGCAGTCTGAGAGGCGTTTCCTCGAGTATATATAATCAATCACGAGGTGTTCCTCAAGGAACTGTCACTTCACCATTACTATTTAATATTCTGATGTGTTCCATTCCTCTTCATCAAGATGTACAAACATACGTATACGCGGATGACATTGCTTTCTTCGCATCAGACAGTGATATTCACTCTCTATATTATCGACTGCAAAACTACCCCAACGCCATAGAAACCTGGTTAAACAAAATTCGCCTTTCACTTAACGTTAGAAAATCCTCGATATTGGTTTTCCCTCTTAACAATCCCGTTAATATATCGATATCCTATCGCCTCGAGACTATACCTCAAGTGGAGTCGGTGAAATACTTAGGTGTAGTATATGACGGTTCCCTCAACTGGCTCGGCCATATTGACCATATCGTTAAAAAAGGAGTACGAGCAGTTGGTATGCTACGTAAGCTGTGCAATAGTCGGTCCGGAATGCGGAGAGATCCACTTTTAATGATATACAAGATGTATGTGCGGCCCATTTTAGAATTTGGATGTGTTTTATTTTCTGGTGCCCCAGCTTATAAATTACGTCCCCTTGTTCTACTTGAGCGGGAAGCCATACGACTGTGTTGCGGATTACCCAAATATGTTGCCAATAACATATTACACCAAGAAGTCAGGTCGCCTTCAATATTGTGTAGATTTCGGTTACTGACGGTGCAAACAGTCTTGAAATTGTATGAATCCCCTATTAGAAGATTGAAATACATATTCATTTCTCAGCCTGCACTTTTCTTCGGAGTACACTGGCATCGTTTTCATACACCACAGGTCGTCTTCGTACAAACATTGATAAATCCCTTAAATGTACGTCTCTGGGAGGTACCGCCTATTTGTGATGTGCGAGAGAACCTAGAAATTATATTTGATGACATCTACCCAAATAATGCAAAACATCTCCCTTATAATATATTAAACGGCTTATTACAGGATCATTTATTGAGTTTAGCTATAAGTACGGTCATTGCGACAGACGCCTCACAGTGTGAAGAAAAATCTGGAATTGGCATTTTCTCTCCCTCTCTAAACTGGTCATTTGCAATCAGGATTCCGGACTTTTATTCCGTATTTTTGGCTGAATTTCTGGCTGTAGTCCTAGCCTTACGCAAACTAATTCTGTCAACATCGGCGGTAGTAATTATAACAGATTCTTTATCCTTATGTTCCTCGCTCACAGCAAATGGTGTCACTAACCTTTTACGTACATTTCATTTTCTAGTGCCTGCCCACATAAATTTAATTAGATTGCTTTGGGTGCCTGGACATAAAGGATTAGTCATGAATGAAATGGCTGACAGTCTCGCGAGAGCGGCCCTCAGTGGCCCTGTATTACCATTACTTCCTACAATAGCTTACCTGACGACTACTAGATTCAGGAGATATACAATTACTCAAGACTTCTTGAACCCAGCTGTAGCAAATTTTTCAGAATATCGACACCTCCTATTCCCTTGGCCTAAAAATTCCTTTCACACCAGAAAAACTGAAGTCATCTTTACCCAATTACGTTGTCGAATACCAAAATTAAACTTCTATCGTCACAGGGCAGGTCTGGTGCCCTCCCCTCTGTGCCCAGTCTGTGGAGAAGATGAAACAATAGATCATTTTTTCATATTCTGCCGCCGTTTCACTTCTTTAAGAAAAAATCTAGAATCAAGATTTACACAGCTTGGTTTGAGCTTTTCAATTATAAATTTCCTTTCTCTAGGAGCCTCCTCTCTTGGACAGTGCCACAGGGATATTTGCTCAACCGTGGAGGATTTTATAATTGCTACAAAGAGATTGTCTTGAATTCTTAAACATTTTATTTTTGTTCATTTCCTCCAGTTAGACGACACGGCGCCGTGTCGTCGTTTTATACCTTCTTTTGTTCTTGTCTTGTGTTGCACTGTAACAAACCTTACTATAAATCCGAACCAACTGGACCAACTTGCCGTTTTGACGCTTTTCATGAACAGAAGCGAAAAGCCCGGAGAAAGACATTCGTTTACATTCGTTCACCAGCGCTTCCACCGTGTCGGGTTCTGATTGGCTGCGGCCAAAGCGGCCAACTTGTCCGCGCGGAAAAAATCGGTCCGTGTGCGAACCGGCCAAGCGGCCGCGTATTTTCTACAAAGCGGAAAATCTGCGGCCGCTTGGCCGGATCCGTTTGTCCGCTTGTCCGCTCCGCCTTCGGTGTGAACGTGCCTTAACGCGGACTTACCCGAACGATCCGCTCCGCGTGCAGAGGTTGCGCTTGCCACAGCCATTTCGATTTGCAGCACAATCTTGCCGAGAAGCTGAGCTTCACGAACTAAATTCGTTAGCTAAAATTCACCATCCTGTCCTTCGTGAGAACTTCAAAGAAGTGTGAAAGTTCAAGCAGCGCAAGCATTGCGTCTATCTGCGGTCGCCTCGCTTGGTAGCTCGGAGCAGTTGGAACAGCAGGTGGCGCCAACGCGCTTTGAAAATGGTTCCACTCAATTTTTTTTTGTGTTCTGGTGTATAGTGCCTGTTACCGTTTTTCTTGTCCAGAAAATTAGGTTTTAGGTATCTAATGTGCCTAAAACCCACATTTTTACTGCCTGAAAAGCTGGCCACTTGTCATAAAAACCCACATACAACGTCATAGAGACGAAAAAATAACACTATCTGCGATATATACGTGCAAATGATACATATCAGTGCAGTTTTTAGCGATTAATGTTATTTTACGTTTTAAAACTTTCAACGCACTTTACAACCTCACAGAAGAGAGTGGTAACTTTTGAACTATCAAATTTATGAAGCACAAATACAGCACTACGAGAAAGGCGAAAAGCCCACAAAGAGGCACTAAGGTGCTGCATTTAAGAAATGGTAATTAAATTCACATTATGAGTTAGCTAGAAAGAAACAAATTATAAATATGGACACAGAAATAAATGAGCAAGGAAAGGACCTTTTACTCCCCCTAAAACCCTGTTTATGGCGAAGGAGGGGGGAATGTGGTTCCATTCGTAGCTAACGTTTCAAAATATTGAAAGGGAAAAATGCGCAGAACCCATATAAATGTGATTGCAGACGGTTTCTCCCGAAAGTCGAAGCATCGATTGCAATAGCAAATTAGGATAAACAGTTGCACGAAGTAAGGACAGTAATATTATCGGCCATTTGAAGTTGGAAACATTTGCTTAATAACTAAATTAGCAAGCATGCTGTTAGCCCGCACAGGCACACATGAACACATCCCACTCGATGACCACGGACACTCGCTATCAAAACGTTGGCGTTAGGAAGCGCGGCAGCAGCAGCGAGCGAAGTGACCTTCCTGCTGTCTATCGCCTCAATGCAAACTGAGCGGCGCGAACACAGCATGCAGAAAGATATGAGCCGTAGGCCCACCTACACTCTGCAGATGGCTTTCAAGATAAGGGTACGCCCACACTAGCGACAAAAACGCGCGCGATACGCCGCGCGCGGCGAGCGGTGCTGTCGCGCGCGGCAAGATTCACGAAACGCGGCAGCAACGCGCGGCAAACGCGCGAATGGGTGCGAGACCCATTTTTTTGCGGCAGCTGCAAGACAAGCACCAATAAGAAGCGAGCCGCGCTGTCGTGGCGCCATCTGTCGCATACGCAAAGAAGCATAATCTATGGGCTCCGAGATTGAACAGTGACACGCACATCGTAAAATCTCAGAGGCCATTTTCAGTCAAAGGGGCTGTTTTTGTTAAACCTTCCACACCGCCACCGAGGCGTCGACGAAGAATTCGCCTCGCAGTGGAGGCGTTTTTGGAAACCGTTCGCGGATATGCGTGCCTCCATGACAAATTGAACGTCGATATTAAGGACAAGGAGCTGCGCGCCAACCGCTGGCACATTAGTGGGCAGCAGTTTGGCATGAGAAGTGAGTAATTGGTGAAGGCGGGCAACCAGAGTGTGCGCCGGGCCCTCAGTGTCCCTGTACCGCCATATAGGGCGCACCGAAAACTTTCTCGTTCGCTTTCTGGCACGTCGGCGTCGCACAAGCAAAGAACAAATAAGTGTTCACAGTCATCAGCAGCTCCTCATTCGTATCCGACATGCCTGAGGGTGGCCGGCAGTGGCGCAAAGAAACACACACACTTACACGAAATCAGCAGAACGGAGAGCGCGTTGTCACGAGAAGTATCGAATGGAACGAGACAACGCGGGACTCCACGCGCCGTTGCCGCGTGCCGCAAAACGCGACTGTGGACTTGCCCGCGCGCGTCTGCCGCGCGGGCGCTTGCCGCGTGTGGCGTGTAGCGCGCGTTTTTGTCGCTGGTGTGGGCGTACCTTAAGGCGCACAATACGCAGTTGCTGCCAGAGTTCAACGCCGCCACCTCTCCGTCCCCTCCCCCCCGGATCCTTGTGCGCAACGGAAGACAGCGCGCTTCCGCCCCGCTTTCCTTGCGCGCGCGAGATTGAGCCACTATTGTCTGCTCCCCCACACACGGTCGCGTAGTACGCATTTGCTAGCGGAGTACAACACCGACGAGTATGACGACGAGTGTAGGAACACACTTGCGTTGGGGCTGTTCTACCGTGAAGCTTTTATAACGACGATGGTGTGACGACGGCGGTATGGAGAAGCGCATTGCGAAGCTGGAGCGACGCTGATGGCATAACCATGATGGTATGACGATGAAGATATGATAACGCATACGACTGTTTGACAACGACGCAATGATGACGAGGACATGATACCGACGGTATAATTACGATTGAAGGACGCCAGCCTTATTAAAATAGAATGACGAATGTGGTATGAAGAGGACGGCATGAAAACAATGGCATGACTACGACTGTGTGGCGACGATGGCATGATGACAGTGGGTTGACGAAATTATATTGGTGCCAATGGAACGACCACCACGGCATCACAATGACCACATGAAAACTAAAATATCACGACGGTATGACGACGACACAGCGACGACCATGACACGACATTGGTATGAGGACAATGAAATAACAGCGAGTGTATGTCGACAATGGCGTGACGAAGACTATCACAAATCCTGTATGATGACGATGGTGTGGCGACGGCGCTATTGTGAGTGTCGGATGACGAAGACAGAGCGACGACGATTTAATGACCACGACGGTGGTGTGAGAAGGAATGCATGACGACTCTATGACGAATGTATGACGACGCTCAGATGACGACGACGTCATGAACAGAGTCGGAGGGCAAAGGCGGTATGACGATGACCACGATGACATCGCGACCACGAGCGCATACCTAGTGGCCCTATCTGGTAGACAACCTCGGCCGCACTTAAAAACAAACAAACAAACTTACGGGGTTTTACGTGCCAAAACCACGATATGATTATGAGGCCTGCCGTAGTGAGGGATTCCGGAATAATTTTGATCATCTCGGGTTCTTTAACGTGCACTTTAGTCTAAGTACACGGGTGTTTTTGCATTTCGCCCCCATCGAAGTGACATCGTGCTTAGCAGTTCAGCCGCACTGTCAGCGTAAGAGGTTTGTAATGATGTTGCAGCATTGAATCTTTACTAAGCCGCCAATATCATGTCATCGTCGTCATTGCGGCGTCATCATAATTTCGCTGTCATGCACACGTTGTCGTACTGTGGTCGTCATTCTGTCATTGCTGTGCCATTGTCTTCCTTCCATAGTAGTTACGCCATTGCCGCATACACTCGCCGTTATCCCATTGTCTTCACGCCGGTGTCGTCCAATTGCCCTCTGTAACGCCCCAAGGGCCCTGAGCGTAAATAAATAAATAAATAAATAAATAAATAAATAAATAAATAAATAAATAAATAATAAATAAATTGTGGGCATTTATTGTGCACTTCATCATCTGTAAATCATCATCATCATCATCATCATCAACAACAACAACAACAGCATCATCATCATCATGTGTGTGTCGTGCGGTAGTCGCATCATCATACGTGGACTGTGCCGAGGGTCCTTCACCGCGTCTCTCAGGCTCGGTAAAGGATAGCCCTTACAGTAACGTCACAAGTAGTGGAGGAGCTTCCTGATCCCCCGTCCTCTGCACGCTTGGCATACTCCCTGGAGCTTCGGTCAGGTCGCCACTTGTGCCGACTGTCCGCCAGCGGGTCGCAGGACGAGAAGCCTGGCGCTTCGACCGTAACCATCTCGACACCGCAAGCCGCACCTTATCTGATCATCAGTGGCCACCAGCGTGATCTCCATCTGTTCGCTGGTCTTCGCGGTGAATATGTTGAGGACAGGCTGGACGATTACGAGCGCGTAAGCTCTGCTAATCGGTGGGATGACCTTCTCAAGCTCCGCCGTGTCTCGTTATATCTGACGGGTGTGGCGAAGACATGGTTTTTCAACCATGAGATTGATTTCTTCGATTGGACCACCTTCAAGCGGCAGCTTCGACAAGTTTGTAGAACGCCGGCGGGAGTTCGCTCCGCCCTTGCGAACTCTTGATGCTTAGAAACAAAACTCCGGTGAGTCCAACACATCGTACATCGAGGATGTGCTTGCACTCTGCCGCCGCATCAATGATGCTATGGCTGAGTCGGACACTGTACGTCATATTCTTAAGGGCATTGGGACTGTGACCTTCAACTCGCTCGCCGTGAGGTTCCCGGCTACCGTCGCTGACATCGTCTTGACGTGCCAGCACCTCGACGAGCTCGAGTCCGTACGCTTTCAGCCGGACTGCGAACACCGTTCTACGGCGGACCCTGACCTGCATGTAATGATTCGGGCGATTAAACGCGAGGAACTTCAATCACTTGGCTTTTCGTCTCCATTGGTCCTTCCTCCTCAGCCTTCTGCTGCAGCGTTGCGCGACGTCATCAAGGAGGTGCTAGAGTCCATGACTTGCTCTGCGCATCTTGACACTGCTGCTCCTCGCCCCCTACCAACATACGCCCATGTTGTTACTGCGCCTCCAACCGGCGTCCGTTCAACGTTGTCTCTACCCACATACGCTCAGGTTGGTGTCGCTCCTCCGGCCAATGTCCCCTCAATACCACTTGAGCGTTCATCGCCCCATCTGTTCGCACTATTTCCCAGCGTATCGAGCGGTCCCTACTACCCGCCTTGGCGACCATCTCGTCCTATATGCTATTGATGTGGTCATCGCGGCCATATATCTCGCTTTTGCCGCAAGCGCCAACGAGATGAGCGTCGCGGGTACGACATGAGTGAACGCGATGCGTATTCTGTTGGGGCCACTTCTCAAAACCGGCGTTACGCGTCTCCTCCGCGCCATTCCACATTTCTGCCCGCATCAACCGAGACATCGGATGGTTACCGTAGCACCAGACGCCGCTCACCTTCGCCCTTCCGCCGCTCCTCGTCACCGCTCCGGCCTGCCACGTTCACCTCTGACCGTCGCCCGCAAAACTAAGTAATGCAGTTTTCGGAGGAAGAACGGCATTTACCGCCAGGACTACAATTCCTTCAGCACGCCCTTGTAATATGATTTCTGTGGTCGTTGAAGGTGTGCAAGTTGAAGCTTTGGTGGACACTGGTGCCAGTTTACCTGTTATGCATGCTGATTTGTGTAAGCGTCTCAGGAAAGTTACAAAGCCTTACGATGGACCACTGCTGGTTGCAGCTCAAGGGGACTCTATCCGCCCTTCTGCGTTTTGTATTGTGGGTGTAATGATCGACGGCCTTATCCACCACATACAGTTTGCAGTGCTGTCGCCATGCTCCTATCAGCTCATTTTAGGATGGGATTTCCTTGCCTCTGCTTGTGCTGCTGTATGTTGTGGGCAACGTTTCGTACGTATGACCGACGCCGATTATTCGCTTGGTAATGAAAAGTACAAGCCACTTCGTCTGCTCGCTGCAGAAGATACCGTGCTATCTCCAGGCTGTCAGCAAATTCTGACCATCACGACCTACATCGACCATGGAGATTCCTTAGTATTACCTTCTGCGTGTTGTTTCACAAAGGGGATAGCCATTGTATCAGGACTAGTTAGATTTGACAATGGATCTGCGCTTCTCACCGCAAGGAACACAGCACCTGAGAAAGTTCTCCTTCCTAAGGCGCCACTTTGGCTTGCGTTGTTGATTCCGAGCCTCTCTGTGTCGTTCCCCTAAAGGCGGCTCCCCCTGAAATCACTTATGCTGGACATTCTCCCTCTACCTCCGCTCTTGTAGCCGTAATCAGCCCCGACTTGACCCCTTCGCAGACGCAACAGTTACTTAGTTTGTTGAAGAGGCATGAAACTTCATTCGACGCCCATTCTACGAGATTGGGTCAGACTTCCGTCACAACGCATCGCATTCAGACAGACGGCAGGTATATCGTACGTCCCCGACCGTATCGGGTGTCTCTAGCCGAGCGCAAGATTATTGAGGAAAACGTCGCCGACATGCTGCAACATGAGATAATCCTCCCCTCTGCTAGCCCTTGGTCGTCTCCCATCGCTTTGGTCCGAAAGGAAGATGGCTCCGTGCGATTTTGTGTCGATTACCGAGCGCTCAACAAGATCAAGCGCAAGGATGTATACCCTATGCCTCGCATTGACGATGCCCTCGATTCTCTGCAAGGTGCCGAGTACTTCTCCAGCCTATATCTGCGTTCAGGTTACTGGCAAATTCCGATGCATGAAGACGACAAAGAAAAGACAGCGTTTGCAACCCCAGATGGCCTTTACGAGTTCTAAGTCATGCCCTTCGGCCTCTGCAATGCTCCCGCAACTTTTGAGCGCGTGATTGACACTGTTCTGCGCGGCCTAAAGTGGAAAATGTGCTTGTGCTATCTGGACGATGTCATTATTTTCTCATCGACATTTGCCCAGCACCTGCAACGTCTGGAGGAGCTTCTCACATGCCTCGCTAACGCTGGTCTTCAGCTCAACACCAAAAAAGTGTCGTTTTGCAAGCAAGACGATCAAGGTTTTAGGTCACATTGTGAGCAAGGATGGTATTCGTCCTGATCCTGGCAAAATTACGGCGGTGCTTTGCTTTCCTCGACCAGAAAACACGAAAGAACTACGCAGTTTCCTTGGCATCGCTTGCTATTTTCGCCGATATATACGCGACTTCGCCTCTATAGCTGTTCCTTGCACAACTACTTCGTTCTGGTGCTCCTTTCGTGTGGTCACCGGAATGTGAATCTGCCTTTGACCAGCTGAAGGGCGCCCTCACATCTGAACCTGTCCTGTGTCATTTCGATGAGACTGCACCCACAATCTTGCACACGGACGCTAGCGGCCATGGAATTGGTGCTGTTCTCCTCCAGCGAGACACCTCTTTGCGTGAGGGAGTCGTTGCATATGCAAGCCGCGTGCTCACACCTGCCGAGAAGAACTATACCAGCACCGAGCAGGAATGCCAAGCTGTCGTTTGGTCCGTCCAGTAGTTTCGCCCTATCTCCATGGCCGCCATTTTACCATCGTTACGGACCATCACGCTTTGTGTTGGCTCTCCACACTCAAGAACTTGTAAGGACGTCTTGGTCGCTGGCTTCTTCGTCTGCAAGAATATGACTCTGAGATCATCTACAAGTCTGGAAGAAAGCACAAAGACGCAGACGCTCTTTCTCGCTACCCGCTTCCTACAGCGGCACTCATCAATGACTCCGCAACCACCTCCAGGGACGCAATCCCTGACGTCTCTTCTACGGCCATTTTGTCCTTCGCCGCTCTTGACCATCTAACTTCGGAGAACCATGAATCATTTTCGCCTCAACAACTCACCGATTCGTACTGTCGACGTATTATAGACCGCCTTCGGGGAGCTTAGGCGCCCGCCTAACGCCAGGCTCCGTCGACAGCTGGCAAAATTCAAGCTACAAAACTCCGTGCTGCACCGCCATAACCATCATCCTGACGGACAACGCTGGGTGCCCGCGCTGCCTCGCTGCCTTCGTGCTCATGTCCTTCAGGCCTCTCATGACGATTTGATTACTGGCAACCTTGGCATCCAGAAAACTTACGATCGCATAAGAAGTCGCTTCTGCTGGCCTGGCCTGTCTACCAGTGTGGCGAGATACGTCTCTTCCTGTGCCATTTGTCAGCGTTGAAAGCGGCCAACATCAGCTCTTGCCTGGCAGCTAATACCGGTCTCTTGTCCTGCGTACCTGTTCGAGGTTGTTGGCATTGATCTCTATGGGCCACTTCCCTTGACTCCAGCCAGTAGTCGATGTATAGTTACAGCCGTCGACCGCCTCACGCGCTATGCCGAAACAGCTTGTTTTAGTTCTGCATCCGCTTCCGAAGTTGCTACCTTTATTCTTCAAGCCATAATCCTGCGTCACGGCGCCCCTCGTGTCCTGAGCGACCGCGGAAAGACATTTCTTTCAGAGCTAGTAGGCGAAGTGTTCCCAGAGCCTCTGACTACTTCAGAAGACTACTTCAGGTTACCATCCTCAGACCAACAGCCTGACTAAGCGGTTTCATCGTACGCTCTCTGACATGATAGCTGTCTGTATTCAACCAGATCACAGAAATTTTGCCATTCGTCACCTTCGCGTATAGCACCGCCGTTCAACGCACAAAAGGTTACTCGCCATTCTACCTTGTTTATGGCCGTTCGCCCAGTTACTTCCTCGACGTTTCTTTCTTTTCCAATCTCCATCTTCCTGCGAAGAATATCTTTCCCGCCTTGACCATTGTCGCCAGCGTGCCCGCTTTAACACCGAAGCCAAACAGGACCACAAGGATCATTATGACGCATCTCATCGCGTTATTTTCTACCAGCCCGGCGATGAAGCGCTGTTATGGACGCCAGGTCACATAACTAGGTTGTGTAAGAAGTTTTAGTCCTGCTTTATTGGCCCATACACAGTCCCGGAAATGACTTCTCCCGTTAATTACCGTGTGACCTCTGTTGTTTCCTCAACTGACCGTCGTTGCCGCTCTACCGAAGTGGTCCACGTTTTTCGTATGAAACCCTTCACGCGGCGTTTCCCGTACCTTTAGGCTGCGGCCAGGATGGCCCCTCTCGCGCAGGGGAGATTAGTGTGGGCATTTATTGTGCACTTCTTCATCATCTGTATATTATCATCATCATGTGTGTGCCCGTCTTTATCGTGCGGGTAGTCGCATCGTCATACGTGGACTGTGCCGAGGGTCCGCGCGTCTCTCAGGCTAAATAAAGGTCGGCCCTTACCGGGACGTCACAAAATAAATAAATAAATAAATAAATAAATAAATAAATAAATAAATAAATAAATAAATAAATAATATGTTGCGGTCGCAATAATATGTGTCGCTATAATATTGCTATCACAAAGATATAGCGACGCACCTTATTGCCACTTTCGAAATGAGTTATGTAGGAGAAGTGTACTGCAGGCTTTCGCGTTTCCTCAAATATACTCGGCGTAAATGGCGCCGCCCCCGCGGCGCGCGCCTGCGTAGAAATACATACATACATACATACATACATACATACATACATACATACATACATACATACATACATACATACATACATACATACATACATACATACATACATACATACATACATTCATACATACATACATACATACATACATACATACATACATACATACATACATACATACATACATACATACATACATACATACATACAACCGCCAAACAATACGGACTAAAAGAAGACGACATAACACAACTCATCGAGACAGGTACGTACTCAGGATCTTTTTCGGGGGGGGGGGGGCAACCCAAGGCAACTTTTCTGTGCAAATGAAGGGTAGGGCATACCTTTACTAGTGTAAATGGGAATAATGCCCACCGTTCGCCATAAAAATACGTAAACTCGCAGAAGAGAAATGAAATAAGGCGTATCTAACAGGTGTACGCCTGGGAGGTAGACCATCTCCTTTGCTTGACAAACAAGGAACTACATCAAATGAGTGGAAAATAAAATCACGCGAAACAGCGTCCATGATCAAACCCTGCACTAACCGTTAAACTCATAAGGGATGCGAATGTCACCTGTTACTTCGTCTGGTTTTTCCCTAGTTGTGCAGAAATTTTCATGCAAAATTGGCAACTGGAAACAAGAGTCGCAAGGAATTGAAAAATCAAGCGATCTACGAAGGGAGAGCGCCGAAGCAACAGCCAAACAGGAAGGAAAAACAGTTCCTTGTTTGTCAAGCCTGGTGGATACACTACATAGATGAGAGTAGTTGTGAAGTATCAATCTTGTGATGCGATTTTGCACCGATTCGAAACTTTGAACGAAGCACTCAAGACCAGGATCCCACACCTAGCATGCCTATTCCAGTTTTGGGCGTACGAGCTATTTATAGAGAAAAAGGTTTATATGAGGGTGGTGCCATAGAGAAATTGCGCCTTAAGCAACCAAGCATGCGACTGCCATTGTTGGAAACGCAACTGGCGTTGTCTCCGGCCGCAACTAGTTCCACGAGTATACGGACCAGCTGACTGCAAATTGAATTCCTTTCCTGGTCTCTGGATCAGCCTAAACAAAGAAGGTTGAACTAAAGAAGCAAAAGCGATGCGCGTGATCGTTGCAATAGATGGTGACAACTAAGCGCATCTCGAGTTAATGGCGCGGGCATTGAATCGATGAGAAAACTGGCCTTTACAACCCAGGAGATGCCGATTACAACCGCCATCCAAAAGGAGCGTTAAGAGGTAGCAAAATGTTGACCGCCGAATAGCTGTCAAATCTCATCATTGATTTGGTAGTAGTGGTGATAAACTTTAATAAATATTGAGCCATATCTTAAGCTATTCCTGGGTTGGCCCTTGGTCTCGTGAAGTGGCCGGGAGTCGGTGACGTCCGGCGACTTCCGAAGCCCAGCCCACTAGCTGCTTTTGGATAGCTGGATCGGAGCTGGACACCGCGACCTCCCATCGCTCGAGGTCAGTGAGTTGCCATTCTGATGGCGGCTGGAACTCAGAGCATATGTACAGTATGTGATGGAAATCAGCTCTTGGGGCTCCGCATAGGCACACTCTGGAGAGAACAGCCCTGGGTGCATTAGTGCTAAAAGGGCGGGGGAGAGAAAAGTGCGTGATTGTAGCTGGCGCCACGTCACCTGCTCTAATGTAGTGTGCGATTTGTGAGGCGGAGGATAGTGGAGTCGTTGCTCTCTGTGGTGGAGTGAAATTTCGTGGTATGTGACCATTCGGTCACGGGCGCTCCCTGGCTCGGGGGCTTGCCCTGCTCGGTTGACGTATGCTCGAGCGGTATCATGGGCGGCTTCGTTGCCTGGATGGCCCGCGTGCGCGGGGACCCATATGAGTTGAATGGGCCTAGTGGGGGGCTGAGAGGAGTTGAGAATTTTATGGGCGACGGCATGGGTCCGTCCTTTTGCAAAGTTTTGGATCGTGGTTTTTGAGTCACTGAATGCGAGTGTGGCAGTGGTTGAGGAGATCGCAAGGGCAATTGCAGCTTCTTCGGCTTCTAGCGAGGTGTGCGTTAGGACCGATACAGCTGCTAGAGGTGAAAGATTGTTACCGATTGCGCAAAAGGCAAAGGCTGGTTGAGTGGTGTATGCCGCGGCATCTATGTAGACAGCCTCCGTGTGTTGGTTGTAACGTTTGTGTAGTGCATGGGCTCTTGCTGCGCGTCGAGCTTGGTGGTGGACTGGGTGCATGTTTTTTGGGAGTGGATGCACTGTTAGAAGCTTTTGGGTGGCCCCGGGGTTGGCGTATGTAGGTCGGAGAGTGTTGGTTGGGTTAAGACCTAGATTCTTAATAATGCTGCGGCCTGTAGGGGTGGAGGAGAGACGTTCAAGTTGTGCCGTCCGGTGAGCTTCGGTAAGCTCGGCTAGTGTGTTATGTATGCCCATGAGTAAAAGCCGCTCGTTGGAGGTGTGTCGAGGGAGGTTGAGGGTGGTCTTGTATGCTTGGCGAATCAGGGCGTTGATTTTCTCTTCTGCTCTCGTGAGGAAGAGATATGGGAGAGAGTATACTATGCGGCCGACGACGAATGCTTGAACTAGGCGACGGAGGTCATGTTCTCTCATGCCACTGGGTCGGTTGGCAATTCGTCGTATGAGCCGCATTGTCTGATGGACGGTGTTTGTGAGTTTGGTTATCGTGGCGGTGTTCTTTTCGTTGCTCTGGAGTAGGATGCCTAGGATTCGGACCTTTTCCACTTCTGGGATGGGGGTGCCGTCCAACGTGAGCTTTATTGGAGGTGGGGGGCCTAGGTCCGTCCTACATTTAGGTGGTCGAAGAATGAGTAACTCGGATTTGGTAGGGGAGCATGCCAGGCCGACGGTTGCAGCATGCGCTGCCACCAGGTCGGCACCGGACTGCAATGTTTCTTCTATGGCTCCGGCATTTCCTGTGGTTCTTCACAGTGCAATGTCGTCGGCATAGAAGGAGTGCAAGATATTAGGTACTGCATTTAACGCCTTGGCCATGGGAATGAGTGTTATGTTGAAGAGCAGCGGCGAGAGGACTGACCCTTGCGGGCTGCCTCTGCTGCCGAGTGCGAAGGTTGGGGAGGAGAAATACCCGAAGCTGATTTCTACTGTGCGGTGTCTTAGGAAAGCTGAAATGTATTTGAAGGTGCGCGGGCCGGTTCCTAGTGCCGAGAGCGCTTCTAGGATGGCGGAGTGGTTGACGTTTTCAAAGGCTTTGGTTAGGTCCAAAGCTAGTATTGCTCGCGTGCGTTTTGCATTTCGGGGGTGGAGGGCCTCTTCTTAAATCTGAAGCATAACGTCCTGTGTGGACATGTGACTGCGGAAGCCAATCATTGTGTGGGGGAGTAGGTCGTGATCGTCCATATGGTTCTGTAGGCGTTCAGGACCACATGTTCGAGCAGCTTGCCTAGACAGGATGTGAGGGAGATTGGGCGTAGGTTTTTTAGATCTAGAGGTTTGCCTGGTTTCGGAATAAAGGTTACGCGGGCGTGCGTTCATTAGGCTGGTAGCGCTCCATCTTGCCAGCTCCTGTTGAAGAGGTCTGTTATAGCCTGTATGGAGCGCTCGTCCAGATTCCTGAGCATCTTGTTGATTTTGTCTGCCCTCGGGGCCGAAGTGGTGCGTAGTTTCTGTATGGCAGCTTTAACTTCTCATGTGGAAATGTCCTCATACAGTGTAGGATTGGGGCCGCCGGTGTAAGTAGGGAGCGGGGTAGGTGAAGTTGTGGTAAGGTAATGGGCTTTAAGAGCGTCTAACAAGACGTCATCCTGCAAGGCAGCTTGTGCAAAATGCGGTTGACATTTTTCCTTTGCGCTGCTTTTGTGCCTCCTGGTTCGAGCAAGCAACGAAGAAATGTCCACCTGTCTCTGAGGCAGAGGCTGCCGCTCATACGATCGCACAGCTGGCCCCATTGCTGGTGTGCCAGCTGGCTTGCATGTGCTTCAATCTCCTTTACGAGAGCGGCTATGCACCGCTTAAGTGGCCGATTGTGTTTGTGAGCGAGTCACCTTTTTTGAAGGCTGGCATGCGCTTTCCAAAGATGTAGTAAGCGACTATCTGCCGTCTCTGCATTTGGGGTGTCAGGGATTGTGAATGTGGCCCCAGCCACGTCCTTTGTGAGGGTTTGTGTCCAGGTGTCCAGATCTGTGATGGTGTCTGGGACGTCTCTTCGGATTTGACGGAACTTGTCCCAGTCCACCACGTCCAGGCGTCGTTTTCTAACCTGGGCAAAGGTTGTGAGGTTGAGATCGGTGCTGAGTATATAGTGATCACTACCGAACGAGTGCTGATTTTTTGTCCAGTGACTGTTGGGGAGGTGTTTTGAGAGGGTTAGGTCCGGGCTGGTGTTGTGTTGAATACTTGTTCCGATCCTTGTGGGTGGATCTATGTCGTTGAGCAGGGATAAGCCTTCGTTCTGGATGAAAGTCCAAAGCGAGGTGCCTTTACGACACTTTTTACGGTAGCCCCAACTGGCGTGGTTGGCGTTAAAGTCTCCTTATCAGAATGGGGTGGTCCGCACTGATCGTGAGTGTCTCGCGCATTGCTGCAATGAGAGGTGCCGGAGGGCCTTTTGGCGGGCTATATATGTTTAGTATGAAGAGGTTGCTGCCCTTGCGTGTGCGGGGTAAGAGTTCTACTAGGAGGCCGTCTATGTCATCAAGCTCTAAAGCGTGCTCAATTGCGGTAAAGTTACGACGAACCAGTGTCGCTACTCGCGTTCGTGGCAGCACGCTGGTTGACTCATGAACTGTGTAGTTTCGAAGCTTGACATTACAGAGAGTTTCTTGCAATGCTATAACGGTAGGTATCTTGTCTGCTGAGAGGTTTTGGAGGTGAAGTTGCAGGTTGTTGCGCTTCGCTCGGAAGCTCCTGCAATTCCACTGCCACACTCGAATGCAGCTACGTTGTGCAGTCATGTTGGGGGGCGACTGACGGGTCTATGAGATTTGGGCCGTGTGGTTGGGTGATGAATGTTCCTTGTATGTGGGGCTGGATTTGAGCCATAGAGGCCGCATGTGCGCCTTGACGTCGCTCGAGGGAAGTCATCCGACCTGCAATGTTTGTCATCCATTCCGCAGTATCAGTACGTATGGCGTTCATGTTTTGTTCGAGGCTTTGAATTATCGAGGTTAGCTGAGTCAGCGCAGCTGTGTCTACCGAGTTGTGGGGGTCATATTAAGCTTGCGCCTTGCGCTTAACTGGGGGGTTGCGAGTAGGTGACGCAGCGCGTGAGGAGGAGGTGGAGGCAGGGGAAGGAGTGAGTTGCTTAGGTGTGATAGTTTGTACTGGGTTGGGGGGGGACAGAATAATTTGTAGGCTGTTCTCTCCTGAGAAGTAGTTGTAATTGTTGGCGGAGCTCTGCAATTTCTAAACTCTACTGTCTGAGTTGTGCTCTAAGCTCTTCATTCTCTTTAGCGAGCGAGGGAGGTCCCGGCTTCCAGCTCACCTGTTTATCCATGGGCTGGGCTTTTGGTCCCGGTAGTGGCGGGAAGGAGCCGGACCGGCTCCTGTGCTGGTTTTTCCGTGAGACGGACTTGGAACCGGTTCTGGAGTTGGTCCGAAGCCGGCTGCGTGATGACCGGGACTGGTGAGCCGTGCTCTCGGTGGATGAAGACCCGGCGGGATTGTCTGTGGTGGTTGTAGCATTGGTGTTGGATTTCGGGTTGCCAGCCCGGTCGAACCGGACTTTGCATTTTTTGGAGCCCGTGAAGTGGGAGCCACCGCACAGGATACATTTAGAATCACACGTGGTAGTTGAAGTTGCCGGATGGGTGTCGCCGCATCTGTGACATCGGTTGCTGACAGCTTGCGGGCAGCGTCCGATTGGTGGCCCGGTCTCCAGCAGTTAAAACAGGCCTCTACCTTGGCTTTGAAGGGGTGGCAGTTATATACGGCTTCGTAGAAGTTGAGCTCCTTGGGAACCTCCTTGGTTTTGACGAAGGTGATCAGGATTGATTTAGTGCGGCCCAAAGGGCGCGCGTCTGCTGTTGTGTAGGATCGGCTTGGGTTTAGTGCGACGAGGTCGTTGAATATGTCTTCTTAGGTTTGGTTGTAGATTGCGTTGTAGAGAATTCCACGTACGGCATCGTCGGGCACGGCGATGTAAGCCGTTACTGGGAATTGCTTGTCGTTGAGTTAGAGCGTATGCAGCTGCACGTAATTTTTGGCACGCACCTCGGCAGGGGTGCTGATTGTGAATGAGTTATTGTACGGGTTAACTCTGAGTCGGTCCTGCTGCCGGGCGTCATGGTAGTTGAGCTTCACAGCCGCGCACACAAAAGGCAACAGCGCGCCGCCGTTACATTCTCTAAGATCCAATCCGCCACCAGGTCGCAACTTACTTTCAGATCCGTAGCCGGGAGTTTTGGTAGTGGAGCATGACGTTTAAGTTTTGTAGATATAGTCTTGCCTTGATTGGGCGACGCCGACGTGGCCGGACCGTCAGGTGGGTGAGCTTGGGAGGCCTTCAGAGCCGAATTCGTAGTGGCTTGGGTGGGGAAGACCACATTGCGGGCTTGGATTGCTCTCGACCAGCGCGGGTCGTTGGCGAAGTCATCGGGGCTGATTTCGTCGCCTTCTACGCTGTAAACCATCGTTGCCGAGGCCAATACACAGGCGATGTGAGTCTAGACGCGCCGGTGGCCGTAGGCCTAACCTTGCGGCCGCGGCGGCGGGGGCCCTTGTTGTGCTAGGTACAACGCGAGGCCTAGCGTTCCGCGCCTGGCTCGGAGCGGTAGGGTCCTTTTCGGGCAAGAATGATCGGAATTGCATGGAAAATGATGGGAACGGGTGCCGAACACCTTCACTGACCAATTATGGGTGGTGTCAGTCCATTTCACGTCGAAAATCCACCGTCCCGAGTGAAAATTCACGGAGCCGAGGTGAGGTGCATCCGCTCGCTCCGCCAGCCACCTGGCGGTCTTTTTTCTGATTAATTTGTAGGCGCTTTAGGAATGTGTGTGAGGGTGGTGGCACGGGTAGGGGAGGGGGCATGCCGCTTCATTTCGGGGGGAAGGGCCCGTGCCCTCCAGGCGCCTCCCCCCCCCCCCGGGTACGTGCCTGCATTCAGGCCCTGATAATCATCTGCATTGCCTACGCTGCCCCGTACTTACCTCTCACTTCCAAGGAGATAGATCAACAAGCAAGCGCTCGGCCTACCACCGGGAGCAGCGATACTCAAGCTTGAAGCCCTAGGAGTCTATAATACAATAAGAGATATTATACACGCCCACCTCACAAGCCAACGAGAAAGCCTAGCCCTCACACCAACAGGAAGAACAGTCCTAGCGTGCCTAGGCTACCCTACACACGGCAAAGACCACGAACAAGCAATCGATCTGGCCCCCAACTTCCGGAAGCACATCAAGGTAGCCCCTATCCCCAGAAGCATGCACCCGAAACATCATGCCGGTCGTCGCCAAGCTCGCGCAAGGACTCTACAGACAAAATATTGCAGTCTCCCCACCACACTATACACAGATGCCGCGCAGTACCCCCAAAAAGCAGCCATGACGGCCAGCGTTGTCGACTATAACCTACAAGAGGTGGTCTCGATGACGGTCCGCACTGCCAACGCTCTCGTAGCGGAGTAGACAGCCATCGCCTTGGCCATCATCTCTAGTCTCACCAACGAGTACTTCACATTTATTACTGACTCCCAGGCAGCTTGCCGTAGCTACGCGAGAGGCAGAATAAATAGTATGGACTTCAGGACACGGGTCCCTCCATGGAAATCAGCTTGCGCACGCTGTAGCCCGAGCTCATGCCTCCCGGGCGCCACAAGACAGGGATACGGCCGCATCTATGGAGCCCGTACCTTTACAATACAACGCTATACTACGACACCACAGATTGAACAGACGACAATACCTACCTGCACACAAGATCCTCTCACGTGAAGACGCCGTAACATGGCGACAATTACAAGCCAATACATACCCCCATTTAAGCAGACTACACGCAATACATCCTACACTATGCTCATACAAATGTTCCCTTTGTAACAGCTACACCTCCCTATATCACACGACATGGGCGTGCCCCAAAGTCAAGACAGCCCCGCAAATACTCAACCCAACACCCGAGCAGTGGGAGGCCGTGCTGACTAGTTCGGACCCTCGTAATCAGCAACAACTGGTGTGGCGGGCCCGGGAGACAGCAAGAGCCGCAGGAGCCCTGGACTAAGGGCGCCTCCCGCACAAGCAGAAAGACACCTGCTTGTCCTTTCTTTCTTTTATTAAATGTTTTTCCTCCTCCTCCTCCTCTATTAATACGGTCAAATTGCTGGTCCCGGAAGTGCGTGAAGTACCCGAGGAAGACTAACGCTTAGCAATGTAATCATCGTGTGCGCACTAGGAATTATGAATGAATAGGTATTTACATAAACAATTAGGTAAGCTACTGCAGCTTGGAATACTATAGCGCATTTCACCCGCGAATAATTGCAAGACATGACAATGTTCACGCGTAGAGGAAGAAGTACTCGTAAGCGGGTCCTTAAATTGCTTCTCGTGCAATGGGGATATTACGAAGGATAAGCAATTATCGATGGGGCATGAGCAGAGACACACTCATAATGATTTACCGCACGTATATCCGACCTATACTAGAGTTCGGCTGTGTGTTATTCTCCGGCGCCACGGCTTACAAGCTACGCCCACTAGTTTTGCTGGGACGGGAAGCGCATCGCTTATGTCTGGGGCTACCAAAGTTTGTAGCCAACGCTGTGCTCTACAAGGAATCACGATTACCTTCCCTTGAAATGAGATTTAAAATACTTACCGTTCAAACATTTATAAGGCTCTATGAATCCCCACTAAGAAGATCCCAGTCCATCTTCATCAAACAACGAGCCCAATTTTTTGGAGTCAGATGGCCACGGTTTCACACGCCACCACTCATTGTATCACAATTGTTATTGAATGCGTTAGACATAAATATAAATGATGTAATCACGGAAAACAGCATCTCAAATTCACCAGTTCTTACTTATGATGACCTATACCCAAATAATGCAACGCAGCTTCCCTCGCATATTCTTAACGGCTTACTCCAGGATCACTTGAATCAACTCCACACAAACGTAATTATATCAACGGATGCTTCGCAGAGTGAGGAAAAGGCAGGAGTTGGAATTTTTTCACCATCATTGGACTGGTCTTTTTCTATTCGGCTTCCCGACTTCACTCCAATATACCTAGCGGAATTCCTAGCTGTTGTCCTAGCTTTACGAATGCTGCAATCTTCCCGGACAACCGCAGTAATAATCACAGATTCTTTGTCCCTGTGCACCTCACTTACTGCTCCCGGCGAGTCACACATATTGAATACTTTGTACTCACTGGCTCCAAGTCATTTGAGAAGTTTACGATTAATATGGGTACCTTGGCACAAAGGCATATTTATGAATGAGGTGGCAGACAGCTTGGCCAAGGCTTCTATCAGCGGCCCGGTGCTTTCCCTTCCTCCAACGATGGGTTTTATCACGTGCGCCAGTTTCAGAAGATACACCCTTTTAACATCACAATCAAACCTTAAATCGTCCTTGGAACTACACCACTTACAATTCCCTTGGAGCAGGAAATTTTGCAAAACAAGACAAACGGAAGTCACATTGACGAGACTACGTTGTCGAGTCCCATCTCCAAATTTTGACATGCACCGATCTGGTCTGGCAATATCCCCATTGTGCCATTTTTCAACGTATTAGAGACGATTGAGCACTACTTACTGGAATGCCGGCGTTTCTCCTCCACGAGGAAAATGACATTAAAAATTACAGTGCGACAGCTCGGCCTGCCATTGAACACTACAGTACTGCTGTCTTTCGGAGCGTCTGTGCTTGGGCACTCACACAGGAATGTGTGCTTCGCCTTAGAAAAATTTATTGTTGAATCAAACCGATTTCATTGATGACCGTATTATTCTTTTCATTCCTCCTGTATTGCCTCATTTATATATTATAGATAATTTTTTTCCTCTTCATAGCATGGCAGTCTGCTGAACCGTTTTGATTTTTCCTCGCTTAAATTTATGTAACAAAATTACAGATTTTTACCACCATTTTCTGAACACATAAAAAAATTCTGCCCGACTCTTGGCCAATCCCCGTGAGTGGGTAAGCGCCAAGCTCATCAAGGACATCATCATCATCATCATTTCGAGCATCATCCACAAGCACTCGTGTGGACTATGTGAAGACGTGAACACTTATAGAACGGTTTATAAGCAGCTATATTACTGTCCTTCTTCACCAGGACTGCGGATTATCGTGTATATACAATGAGTTAAATTCCGGTAATGGGAGATATGGAGTGCCTAAGGCGCGATATCGATGAATTGTGCATTGATCCAGGTCGTTGTTCGGCCCGGGTGTTTCAAATGGGTCCAGGTTGACCGCGACAAGCAGCGCGACTGACGCACTCCTGGATAAGACGCACTGAGGTAGTCGAATCTGATAAGACAGTGTAAGTCATTACTAGTGTTGTAGCGCCACAGCACAGGTGTTATTTCGAAGACGAAAGCGCCCGTTGTAATGTAAACAATCAGCTGTATAAAGGGTTTACTTCGGTCTTGTAACGGGGTTAAAAGAGTTCGGAAGTGGAATCGGCAGAGGGGTTCACTTCCCAGTACTGCACGCTTCTTCTGCTATTCGGGAGACGCCTTGAGAGATGCCTCGCCGATTCTCTCACGGCTCTGCGGTACGCGGAAGGGCGCAGCACTGCAGCGCGCGAATCGCACTCGCGGAAGGTAGGTATAAGGTCAGGTCTTGAACGTCCTCTCAAAACCGGTTTGGCAGAGGCTTTGCACAATTCTGCTTTAGGCCTTTCTCTGCGTCACATAGGTGGTCCAGACCTTTTGATACCAATGTAGCTTGTAGTAAAGAAACACCACTCGTGACGCTGGCTGATAGCGAGAGCGCTCGGCAAAAGCGGTATCAGATACATGCAGTTCGCCTTGCCCATAAAGCGTAGAGCTTTATGGGCAAGGTATCATTTTTTGTGTTCTCGACTGCGAACGTTGGCGCCAAATTGTACGTAACAGGACCGTATCAACGAGGTTCTACCGCACATGTGTGGTCCAAGCAATGCTTGCTACTTCCATATACGCTGGACCCAAAACGCCCCTCAACTGTACACGCACATATACAGCATAGGGTCTCTTGTCGCGCAGGACATCGTGGCATGTGGCGTCCTTGATTTCTCAGCTTCGAATTATTCCGATCTTGCTAACGTAAAGACTGTTAAAAAATTGCACCAATTTAACAGCAAAAGTACCGCTCAGCGGCGTTCAATTGGACAAGATCACCTTCGCATTCAGTGCTTAGGAGTCCTTGGATTTTCTTTTTTTATGCCGGTAGCATTATTTTCGACCGCCTTCAGCGATCGCAAAGCTCGCTCGACAAACCTCTTCCCTCATCTAATAGCGAAATGCAACTCACGGTGGTCTGCTCCGCACCACCGTGTAACCACCGCCAGCACCGTTTAGCGATGGTGACTGCGGTCGTTTTCGACTTGACCACGGTGGTGTCCAGGTGGTTGTCCTTTTCGTACTGTTGCCACTCAAGCGTGGTACCTCTACCATGCTTGTTGGTTCATCATTGAGTGTTTGTATCATGCACGTACGTCTTGTGAGGACGCTCGACTCTCACGCGTCCGCTGATATTGTTTTCGCCGCACGGCTCCTGTCGCCTGTAAACTGGTTTGGCCTCTTGACTTTGCGCTGGCGGTGGTCGGTGTGGTGCAGACTAGAACTAGAGATGGCGTGTGTGTTACGCTACTAATGCCACCTAACGGCGGGGTTACTCGGGCGCATAAGGGAATGGGCAACGTTGCTAGACTAGTAACGTTGGGGTTGACCGAAGGAGTCGCATTGTTGGCTCCGAGAAGCGATTCGTCGCAGCGGGCTTGGGGAGATTCGAAGGCCACTACCCCCCGCAGGCCGATTGTAACATCCTCTTCGCGGTTTTGAAGCCAGTTGGGAGCGCCGTCCTCGAGGCTGACATACACGTTCCTTAATTTCGCTTTGTCGTCGCACCCATCGAAAGCTACTACTGGCTCAAAGTCGTCCAAGCCAGTCTCGCACGTCTTCAAAAACACCGCCGTGGAAGGATGGCAGTCGCGGGTTCTGCAGCGTGTAATTAGTAGGTGCTGTCGCCTCCATACCTTCCACTGTGGCCGTTGTTCTCCCTGATGATGTCACGGCCTCAGGGGGCTAGTGCCCGAATTCTCCTGCTGGCACGGTGCTCTGGTGTAAGCTCCTGTATGGCGCTGATGCTCTTGCTGCTAGGAGGGGTCGGTTGCATAAGTCGACGTTACCCCGCACCTGCACCGGAATTGTCACTATCGGGATGACAGGCAACCTTTAATTGAAGCGTTGAGCCCGCGTCTCTAACCGCGGGCTGCGCACAAGGAGAATTCAAGCGCCCACAGGCAGATGGGAGAGTCTTCGTCTGCCTGATCACTAGTATCACTAGCATCCGTCAAAGCAGGTGCCGGCACATGGCGCGCGAAGTGGCGCGCATTCCCTTCTGCTTTCTGTGTGTGTGGCAACACACACACACACACACACTTTTTGGGCGTCAAATGAGCCACAGGAAAGGAGGGCACACGCACGCGCGCACACACACACACACACACACACACACACACACACACACACACACACACACACACACACACACACACACACACACACACACACACACACACACACACACACACACGCACACGCACACGCACACACACACGCACACGCACACACACACACACACGCACGCACGCACGCACGCACGCATATATATATATATATATATATATATATATATATATATATATATATATATATATATATATATATATATATATATATATTGCGGACGATATATGCACGCTCCGATGAAGGAAAGTATGGATACATGAAAAAAATTAAATTAACTTATGGCGTTTACGTGCCAAAACCACTTTCTGATTATGAGGCACGCCGTCGTGGAGGACTACGGAAATATCTACCACGTGGGGTTCTTAAACGTCCACCTAAATATAAGTACATGGGTGTTTTCGCATTCCGCCCCCATCGAAATGCGGCCGCCGTATGGATACATGGCAGCCGTGGGAACTCGGATGTCGCTTGAACGTTCGGTAGACTGAGTAATTGAGTCGAAATCCTTGGTTGTCCGGCATGCCAGGGAAGTGCCCGTGTTGTTTTCGTTGTTGTGCACAGTGTTGTCGCAGGAATCCTTGGGGTGGGAGCAGTCCTGATAGATGTTGCTGAAGGTGTGCTCGGCGACGTTTCTTTCTTGCGAAACTTCGTATTCGTTGAGTCCGCCTTGGATTTAGTTGCGGACTGACGTTTTCCTCGTTCCAGCTGTTCTTTCGGCGAAGCTCTTTGTCGTAGTCTTTTAGGAAATTGTTGTCGGCGTCGCTGAACTTGTTCTTGAAGTTACTGATGTTGACCTTCGTGATGTTGTTGCGACAGTTGTTGATGTAGCGTATCTATCAAAATGTGCCTTTGATTGCTTGCGCAAAATTGACGTGGAGATGAATGGGTAGCTTGTAAGTCTTGTCTGGTGGCGAGTGCAATGTGCTCGGCTTCTCAAAAGATTCGTCCGAGGATGCTGCGACGTCATTCAGAATGCACACTTCTGTCACTTTACATTGTGCGATGCTGCTTGCAGCGTGCGAAGCCTGTGAAGTCGCAGCGACATATTGTGATGTAGTACGCAGCAGGAAGCTTGAGAGTCGCGAAGCAGCTTGATTTTTATACCTATGTTGCTCCAAATTTTCTTCCGCTTGAAAGGTATCGTATGTGCGTTGGTGCTGGTACTTGTATTCAGATTACGTCCTGGCAGTAAGCTGGTTGGCTTCGTTTTATCAGAATAAGCAACAGCTGTGTTTGATATGGGGCGTTCTTTGACAGCTGTTGAAGTGTCACGTGACGAGAAACCTGGTAGCGGGCCGCATGTACAAGAACATATTGTGAGCGCGTCAAATTTCGAGAGCCTTAGATGGTGAAGATGGCTCCACGGTCATCGTTATGCAAGGCATGCGGTTGTACGTCCTCTTCTCGGGAGGATCACCACATGGGAAAGTTGTCGACGCTTGGTCATACGTGACTTTGGTTGGAATTGATGATGATTGCTACGTGGAGACTAGGTGACTACGGCGACCTAGTTGTATTGTTTGCAGCTATTGGATAATGAGGGAGTCTGCAGGTTATACTTCAAATCGACTGATCATCTCTTCCTTGATTCTACCACGATTCATCGTTCTCAAATATGTGCGTTACGTAGAAGCGAAATGCCTCACCGGTGACGTAATCATTGAAGTTGGCGACCGTGTCCCTTTCCGACCATGATGCATCGGATGCGTGGAACTCAAAGACGCGGAACCAATCTTCCACGGGCCTATCGTCCGCTGACGGGGTGCACTTCAGTATGTCCAAGGCTTGCGGTGATGCGGTCGTGGTGCTGGTCGGTGTTGGTGGCGGAGCTGTGCGCTCGGGGTTCGTGGCATGGTGTTGACTACTTGCACGATGATGTCAGCCCGATGAGGTGGCTGCCAGGTCGTTATCCTGTCGACTCGTGTGACGCAAGCAGGTGGTTGCGGACGGAAACAAACATGGTCACCCGAACACTGGCTTTATTCTTTGCCTTTCTTTCTCCATTGTTGCAACGCAACGTCCTTGTGCGGTTCGTCACATGGAGATGTATCGTAAGACAAGTGCTACGCACCCACTTAGTGGTGGTGGTGGTACACCATGCATTTGGTCACAGTGGAAACATAATATGAAGTTCTTGCTTTCTTTAACTTATTGGGAAATGAGTACTACCTATATTTAATAAACAGTGATTATGAACTATTTTTCTGTTGTTTTCTTTTCTTGAAAGGGAGTCATGCCTATTTTGACGAACATGCTCGATTATGAAAATAATGCGATCTAGTGTTAATAATGAGAAAGAAGTGTTTAACATGGAATATCAAACACAGATCTGACTGCTTTTACAGATTATCAGCACCTGGCATTTCCCTGGCGTAGCGAATCCTGTTACACAAAGATGCTTGAGGTCTCTCTCACCAAATTACGTTGCCACATTCCCTCCCTGAATTTTTACTTACACAGGTCGGGTTTGGTTCGCTCTCCCCTCTGTTCATTTTGTAATGAAGAGGAGACGATACATCACTTCCTTTTGTTTTGTCGCCGCTTTATTGCGGCAAGAAAAAGATTGTTGGAAATACCTTTTCGAATAAGTGTCCTGGACTATCGTTCGGGGCGTCCACTGTGGGATTCAGCCACAGGGATGCTTCCTTCGCTGCCCAATCATTCCTTACAGAATCTATACGAATGCCTTGCTAAATTCTTTTTTTTGCTTTTAAATTTATTATTACTCATTCCATATGACCTTCCTGATTTTATTTTAACAGGTAGTTCTACGCTATTCAATGCTGATTCTATAGATATTAGAAAATTTATGCTCCAAACTAATTCGGAATAGTCCACCAATTTCTTGGCCAATCCCTCATCGTGGGTAGGAGCCACACGTGTGACAGGCTACAACAACAACGTCTCAAGGTCGTCGACGAAGAAGAGGAAGAGGTTTTTGTTATAAGAATTTGCGTTGCTCGGGAGGCTGGTTCGTATTGCAACAGTGAGCTCTGGGGGTTTTGGCTGAGTGGCGGGCAGACTTAGTCCACTTTTTTAGATACCAAGCAGTGTTTTAAGATGAGTTTATATTGTCTGATACGGAGATAGTGCCATAAATGTTGAAAAAATTCTCTAGGGGACGGCCCGGGGCGATCTTCACCTTGGTGCCTTCATTCCTCCGCATCTTGCCTGCACTAAAGGAATAGTTCATGATGTAGACTCCACTTTAAGTCCGGCAGCGACTCTAGACAAGCTCTCCGTGGCTGGGGTAATTGCTGTTTACCGGTGCAACAGAATGGTGGACAATACATGTGTCCATACTGGGTCAGTAATTGCGACGTTTGCAGGTACATCTTGCCCTGAGATAAAACTCTGGCCTCTAATATTCATAGTGGACCCGCTTGCCTCACGTCCATTACAATGTCGCAATTGTTGGCGCTATGGTCATAGCATGGGTGGTTGTAAATCCAGCCTTCGTTGTTGCGTCTGCGGCGGGAGCCATTCCGCTAGTGATTGCTTGGCCGAGTCGGACTCTTGCTATCTCTGCGGTGGAGCCCACAAGGCTGATTACTCAAACTGGCCTGCTAGAACTCAAGAAGTCCAAATACTGGAAGTTATGGACAAAAGGCGCTGCTCACGCCAAGAGGCCATTGCGGCGGTAAAAGAAAGAGCCCATGGTTATGCGAGTGTGACAGCACGACACCAGGCTGTCGTTGATAGATGCCTGTCAGAGGTAATTGCACAAGCTATTGAGAAGTCTATGGCTAAAATTATGGAGCGCATTGTAGAAAGCGTCGCGGGATGCTTTAATGGAGTGGTATCCTCAATGTTAGAACAATTATTACCGACTGCTACTGCTCTGCCATCAAACTCTGACATGAATGCTTGTTTAGCCCACTCTCAGGAAGATGGGGCAATTGCGTCCAGAACTCCACATAAAAGAAGTCAGGTCTGTTCCATGTTCCTCGAACAAGGCCCAGACAACTCTGATTATCAAGATGCCTCAAACATCGAAATTGACGTGAGGGCACAGAAAAGGAGGTGTTCTCCCCTTGAGAGTACCACTCCACATTCAGTTAGTAAATCGAAGAAAATCCTGCCTGAAGTCAACCCGAATTGTAATATTTTAGAGGAAGCTGTGGCCTCTGCGGTGCTCTCATCACTGGAAGGTAGATGAGGGTGCTACAGTGTAACTGCAGATCAATATTTGCTGCTTCTACTGATTTAAACGTTGTACCTTCTCAAATTTCTCCAGATGTAATTTTACTGCAAGAAACTTGGTTAGCCCTTAAAACTATTTTCTCTGCGCGATTTTAGGTCCTTTCGCCTACGTCGCCCGTCTGGAGGTGGGGGACTGTTAATTATACTCTCAAACGTGTTTTGGCACAGGTCAAATATATCATTCCAACTGATGTCTCCAGAATGTGAAATTCTATCAGTAGAAATTACTCTCCCTGGCGGTAGGCCTTCCTCGTTGGTCAATATATACTTTTCCTCGGGTGTGCAGGATACACGCCCACTAGACACGGTTTTGGCAAAATGCGGCAAAGATATGGTTTTGGCTGGTGATTTCAACTCTCATCAAGTATCATGGGGATGCAGGACAGACCAGTGCGGAGAGCGTCTATGGGACTGTGCAGTAGCAAATAACTTTGCGTGTCAAAATTCGGGTTCAGTTACATTTCTTCGCAGACAGTTTAGATCTGTGCTGGATCTTACATTTTCGGGTCCAGATCTTTCCACATCCACATGTGGATGTGGAAACGGTGGATGTTGGGACAACCAGCAATCATTTTCCAGTTGTGCTTGAAGTGGTAGGTCCGCAGTCCTCCATGGAGGCTCGAATCCACTCTTTTGTGAGTTACCGTACATTTAAAAAATGCTTGCAGGCCACTTTCAAATCAATTGAACATTCCTCATTGAAAGCTGAGGATATTTGCTCAATCATCATCATCATCAAACGCCTGGTTACGCCCACTGCAGGGCAAAGGCCTCTCCCATACTTATCCAACTACCGCGGTCATGTACTAATTGTTGCCATGTTGTCATTGCAAACTTCTTATTCTCATCCGCCCACCTAACCTTCTGCCTCTCCCTGCTACGCTTCCCTTCCCTTGGAATGCAGTCCGTAATCCTTAATGACCATCGGTTATCTTCTCTCCTCATTACATGTCCTGCCCATGCCCATTTATCTTTCTTGATTTCAAATAAGATGTCATTAACTCGCGTTTGTTCCCTTACCCAACTGCTCGTTTCTTATCCCTTAACGATTACTTGAGTTCCGATCTAACACTTTAGAAAGGTCAGTGCATCTTTGGCGTCAAATGTTTATAACAGCATTAAACCCACAAACTTCCGCACTTGAATATATAAAGCACAACTTTGGAAATGTCAATGCACCTTTCACATCAAAAGTTTATGAGAACATTATACCCATAAAGTTTCGGAATTGACATCCATGCGCTCCGTAGATTCCGCGGCCTCCGCGCGATTCCGCGGCGAGCCCGCTCGCCATCAAAACGCCCTTGAAACTTTGTGCTTGGATGGGGCTGCTTGCGTTATGTGACTCCCGGTGCATGGGCGTTGCCGCGAAATCCAGCCCGAGTTCGCAACGTTCGCAAGTCTTTTCGAGCGTGAAAAAGACATTCTAGACAAAATCCATAAAGATTTCCGGCGCCGGGAGTTGCTTTGGTCGACGGTGCATGGACAGCACGAAAAAATTTCGAAAAGGGGGGGGGGCGGAGCTGAAGCCCCATAAGCCCCCTCCCCCCTCCCCCCCCCCCCCCGGCTACGCCCCTGATGATCACTTATACCCAAATAATGCGAAGCAGCTTGCCTCGCATATTCTTAACGGCCTACTCCAGGATCACTTAAGTCAGCTCCACACTAACATAATTATAGCAACAGATGCTTTGCAGAGTGTGGAAAAGGCCGGAATTGGAATTTTTTCATCTTCATTAGAGTGGACTTTTTCTATTCGGCTTCCCGACTTCACACCAATATACCTAGCCGAATTCCTAGCTGTTGTCCTAGCTTTGCGTAAGCTACAATCTTCCGGGACAACTGCGGTAATAATCACAGATCCTCTGTAGCTGTGCACCTCACTTACTGCTCCCGGCGAGTCGCATATATTAACAGCTTTGTACTCACTGGCTCCAAGCATTTGCGGAGTTTACGATTAATATGGGTACCTAGTCACACAGGCATATTTATGAATGAAGTGGCAGGTACTTATCCTTCGGTGTAACATCGGTGCTTATACTTCTTCCAACGACGGGTCTTATCACGTCTGTCAGGGTTAGAAGATACATCCTTTTAACATCAGAATCAAATCTTAAATCATCCTCGAAACTACACCACATACAAGTTCCTCGAAGCAGAAAATTTTGCAAAACAAGACAAACGGAAGTGACATTAACGAGACTGTGTTGTCGTGTCCCATCTCCAAATTTATACATGCACCGATCTGGTATGGCAATATCCCCTTTGTGCCATTTTTGCAACTCATAAGAGACGATCGAACATTACTTACCTGAATGCCGGCATTTCTCGTCCCTGAGAAAAATAACATTAGAAATTACAGTGCGACTGCTTGGCCCGGCATTTAACACTCCGGTACTGCTATCTTTCGGAGCGTCTCTGCTTGGGCAGTCACACAGGAATGCGGACATCGCATTGGAAAAGTTCATTATTGAATCAAACCGATTTCATTGATGACCGTATTATTCTTTTCATTCCTCCTTTATTGCCTCATTTATATTAGATATAATGTTTTTCTCTTCATTGAATGACAGTCTACTGAACCGTTTTGAACTTTCCTGGCTTCAAATTATGCAACAACATTAGAGATTTTAAAATTCATTAACTAAACACATAAGCAAAGTCTGCCAGACTCTTGGCCAATCCCCGTGAGTGGATATGCGTCAACATCATCAAGGACATCATGATCATCAAGTCTCCCTGTAGCAATGACTAACTCATGCACAATCTGACACACTTCCTTTTGAGGTCGACCAAGGGTACTTGCACCAAAAGATAAACCATTAATCACCGAGTGAAGAAGGCCCATACCCAATAGACGCTGCTCTGAGTAGGTCTTTATTTCGGAATTATATTTTCAGCAATAGAGAAGGAAATGGTGCAGAATTCTACACCCTGGCCGCTAGCACACCCTCGGTCGTTGCCTCGCCCACTCGGTTTACTCCCTGTCTTCTTTAGAAGGATCCTACCTGTATATACTGCGCCGAGGAAAGCACATGTCGCCTTGAAAAAGACAAGTCCGCTAGTCGAAACGCTTGCTTCCGCGTTTACCTTGTTTTCATTTTGCTCGTATATCCCCACATGATGCACATAGGTTCGATGGTGCGAACCAGCACCTACTCATGTACATAATTAATTGTGGTATTCGACAACGTAATATGGTAATCGAAAGTTGGCATTGCCGAGAGGGACATGACCAGGAATTCCGCAGGAACGCTGAATGTCCGTAATCCGGTGCAGCAAGGAGGGATTCATTTTTTCTGCCTAGGACTTGTCGTCTTCGGAATCTTGTCACCACCAGCAGAGTAAGGTTGGGTGCGATTTTCGTCTTTTCCGCGCCGGGCACTTTCGGCGGTGGCGCCGCACCGATGTTTACGACAACGACGACGCCGACGATGATGATGATCCTCAGTTCTGCCACGTATCCACTACTGGTGCAAGCCAAATGTGGCTAGCAGAATGAAACACAATGGCGATGATGAAGCGTTTATATTTATCGCGAAACTCGAAATTCTGTGTGTGCGAGAGATTGAAAGGAGCGTTTACCAAAATAGGGAGGGGGAGAGGATGAAAGACGCCAACAATGACGCGCGTCCTGTCCTGTCGCCTACAATAACTTTCCACCCGAACTATGGCAGAGAGAGAGAATAAATTTAATCAAAGGATATGACAACATGTGCTGCGTAAGGAAACTAGCCACCCGGCGTACGCAAAAGTCCTCGGAGCATGGGGTTGGCATCTAGCACGCCGTGCAAAAAAAAATGTTCGCCCACCGTGGCTCGTCGAAACGAAGCGTGACTTCCTAATTCGCCATGGTCATCTCGAGTGTCTGCCAGTCTGGCGGAAGCCCCGCAGTGTTTACAGGCCTCTTTTGTGTGTGTGTGCGACTTGAGAGGGACCCTTTCCTCGAACTGTCAAACTCTACACGAGAACTTGCATGAACCAGCAACGCGCAAAAGAGAAGGACAAGCGTCTACAATTCTCGGAGGCTTGGTATTACCGGAGGCGGCGTCCTCTTTCCGCGAATCAGACTCTGTGCCTGTCACGTGACGTCGACGGAAGCAAGATCCCTCCCATGATTGTAGAGAGCCTATTTAAGGGGCTCCGAAATGTACCCTTTTTACACTTGATTCTCTTCTGTTCATCTTTCACCAACCTTTGAATAAACCGTGCAAGTTTCGCACTAGAAATCGTCTCGTCCTTGCCTGGTCGCCATGGTCTGCCGGATGCCTGCAGCCCGCCGACAACGCCACGCTACCCAATAGTGACGTCGATCGAGCTTCGATAAACAGGCGTCGCTACAACTCGGCAGCAGTACGATACGCTACCCTGGAGTACGCAACAAACTGACTGACTTGAACGACAACTACGAGATCCTAGCCTCTTCATCCTGGTGACAACGTTCGGAAGGAAGGTGTCTGTATTTATGACTGCACATGATGAGTGCACGGCTTTTCTTCACTAAGATATCGCTTGGCTTTACGTTTATTTTGGGGAAGTACAGTGCAGTGATTTTCTTTAACCGTTGACGGAAGTTTGAGTACGTCAAGGTTGTTATAGAGTGAAGAGTTAGCAGCACTAAGGGGAGCCATGAACTTGAAAGCACTAAAGAAGCCGGAATTGTTGAGCTTGGTCAAAGAGTTGGGCCTCCAAATTGCCGAATCAAAGAGAAAACCGAAGATCATTGAGGCGATCGAAGTGATCTGGACAGACGACGATGAATTGAAGGAATGCCTAGGGAGCATGCAGAAAAAGAGGAAAAGCGTAAGCGCCAAGAGGAAAAAGCAGAGCGCGAGCGGGCAGCACGTGAGGCCGAAGAAGAGCGCGACCATGTTGCACACGACGCACTCGAAATGAAGCGCCTAGAGATTAAGCTTCTGAAAGCCCAAAATACTGAAAGACCTAGCACAGAGGCACTTGAAAGTGAGCGCAGAATGACAGACTTGATGGCACCCTACGCAGTAGGAGGGGACAAAGGTATTTTTCTGGTATACAGTTTGAGTGCACGTGTGAGAAGGCAAAATTCGCGAGAAACACGTGGCCGCAACGCTTGCTTGCGTTACTACCACGTGAGGCAGCTGAAATCATCGCCCGCATGGGGAAAGACGAAGTAGAGGACTTCAATGAAGTCAAAACAAGTCGTAAGGTAACGTAAGGTATAGAGGAGGAAGAAGACTACCGGTGGCGGAGCTCGGCGTTCGGCGTTCGATCTAGCTCTGCGTTTAGGAAAGGAGTTCCTCGATTCTGGCTTCTCCTGCTTTGGGGGCGTAGGTCAAGTATCGGGTGTGGTATTTTCTTTGCCCAGCTTGTAATTTTCCGTTACTCTTTTTCTTTATGTGTTTTTGTGTTAGCCTTGCTTGATATCTGTATCATCACCGGGCTACGGGGCTTCCCCGTGGTCAGCCTCGGTAGCTCCTCATCAGCTGCCGCTTGAGTTTTTTCTTCGCAGTGGAGCCGGCAATGTTCCTGTGGCCATGGTGCCCACCGACGGTGGAACGATTAATATGAAAAATCCAAAGACGATTCAGGGCGAATTGCAGAAGGCCTGACCGCACTTCCGCCAGATCACAGAGGTCCGCCAATTTAGCAAAGGGGGTATACTATGCTGCTCACCAGACCAGACCTGTGTGAAAGAACTACTCAGTTGTACCACCTTCGCTTCACATCCGGTGAGCTGTTTCGTACCGCCACATCTCGCATGCTCTTGAGGCATTGTGCGAGGGGTAGACGTCACTTTAACCCCTGACGAGATTTTAGACATGTTCTCGGTGGCTGGAGTCATATCCGTTTACCGGTGTAGTCGAGTAATTGACAATAAAAAGATACCGACAGAATCGGTTATAATTACATGTGCTGGGACGATGCGGCCATCAGAAATTAAGGTCAGGCCCCTAATTTACAAGGTAGAGGCTCTGGCTCCACGCATTCTACAATGCAACAAATGTTGGCGATTGGGTCACAGCGTCAGGGGCTGCAGATCTGCACCCCGCTGCCGTACTTGTGGAGACAACCACAATTTTAGTGATTGTTCGTCAACAGAAGAGAAATGTCTCTGTGGTGGTGGTCACCCCGCTAACTACTCAAACTGCCCTGCAAGATCACAGGAAATGCAAATAATAGATGTCATTGAAAGGAGACGTTGCTCACGCCGTGATGCTGTTGTTGAGGTTCAGGGGAGACCTAGGGGATATGCAGGAGTGACAGCCCGTCAGCAAATGGTTGCAGACTCAGCTCTTTCTGATTCTATTGCGACAGCGGTCGAAAAAGCGTTGTCAAAAGCAATGGAACAATTAACATTAAACTTGTCGGAGACGCTAGTTCAAGTGCTGACTTCACAAATGATTCAGCTGTTCAGTCCTTTAACGAGTTCTAATGCTAGCTCGCAGATCCTTTCACAGACCATAACATCGAATGCCCAACAGCTAATGGATCCCTTATCAGTTACTGTAGAAGACGCAAACAATGCGTGGCCATCAACTTCAACTCAGCAGACCGACAATGGATGCTTCTCTGGATCAGTGTCGGAAAACAACCAGGATGTAGAAATGGACCTCCCGACGCTCAAACGCACAAGATTACCTAACGATAACTCGTCGGTCTCTGTACCGCACTCAAAAAACAAAAAGTTTGTGAAAGATAGTCTTTCCAAGTCAGATTCTAATTCTAATTCTTCCAGCTCTGTCCCTGAATCAAAACCCACAAAGTACGGTAAAGACAGTATTTCGAAGAAAGATTTTCTAAAAGACAGTATTTTAGAGCAAGCGGTCTCTAAAGTAGGCATTAATTCATCATAGGTTATTTAAAGGTATTACAGTGGAACTGCCGTTCCATTATTTCAGCAGCTACCGATTTAATATGTTTTTGTTCACAACTTTCTCCCGACATTATTCTTTTGCAGGAAACTTGGCTTTCCTATGGCCAAGATTTTCATATAAAAATTATTGTTTATTTCGATTGGACCGTCCATAGAGAGGCGGAGGACTTGCTTTCTTGATAGCAACTAAAATATGCTACAATGTAAAAATTTCCTATCAGTGTATGTCCAAAGAGTGTGAGATACTAGCAATAGATGTAATTATTCCTGGTTGTTCCCCATTTTCATTAGTTAATACACATTTTCCCACAGGCGTGCATGATACTCGTTCCCGTGATACCGTTGTCAAATCTTGTAAGAAAGAAATTGTGTAAGCCGTAGACTTTAATTCCCATCATGTGTCTTGGGGTTTCAAAACGGACTCATGTGGAAAGCGATTGTCGGACTGGGCAATTAGTCAAAATTTTTGTTGCTTAAACACGGAATTCACCTACCTTTATTCAGGGCCTTTCTAAAGCAGCATTGGATCTTACATTTGCCAGTTCAGGAATTTCCGTAACTTCCTGGTCTACTGTTGAATCAGCCTCAAATAGTGACCATCTACCTATGAAGTTTGATATTGTGTGTCCTATTATTCCCCTGGAGTCTCCGACGCAGACTTTTGTCAACTACTAGAAATTTCAGAGTGTCTTGAAAACGGTCCTCAACTCCCAGAAAACGCTACCCAATGACATCAAAGCCATGAGGCTTTGCCCTTTATTAAAATGTTCCTTTAAAAAGTCCCAATTTAATGTTAACATAAGCAAAAGTACTACTCCTCGGTGGAATTCGGATTGCACGCGGGATTATAGAAGACGAAAGCCGCGTGGAAGAAATTACTTTACAATCAGTGTCCGAGTAACTGGAGTGATTATAAATTCGCAGCTGCTGCGTTCAAGAGAACAGTATCGAATGCCGAATGCGAATATGACGAAAAACATCATGACTTCCTCTCTAAGCCCAGCAACAAAAAAGCTCTGTTCAGATTCGTGCGATACAGAAAGTTCGTACCGACACCAGCGAATACTGAATCGATAATTCTTTCGCCACGCGAGATATCTGCTTCATTAGAATTAACAGGAAAGGGCTTAGCGCAACTCTTAACATCACGTTTGCCGAATGGGCCACAAAGGCCCCCCATCGCCGATGACTTTGAGGAAATCACAGTGTCAGAACTATCTAATGTCCTTACGTCTCTGCCTGCCCAAGCTCCAGGCCCTGCCGGCATTTCCAATGTCATGCTAAAATTATTGTTTGAAATGTCTCCTGATGATATTCTGAACAAGGTAAATTATTCTCTACAAAATTCATGGATTCCACAAGAATGGAGGACAGCCAAAATTATTCCGTTGCTTAAAAAACAAGGAGCCGGCTACAATCTTGACAACATTAGGGCTATCTCTCTTACGTCAAATATGGTAAAACTAATTGAAAGAGTTTTATATGATCGTATGATGGATCATATATCTTAAAATTTGTTACTGAGCCCATGCCAAATAGGTTTCCGGCCCGGTCTGTCCATTTTGTGTGCGCATGTAGATTTAGAAAGCCGCATCCAACTTTCTCAAAATAGAAAAGCAGTTAGTGCTTTAGCGACTCTTGACATCGCAAAAGCTTATGACAGCGTTGAGTACTCTCTATTGCTGGACAGATTACAGTCCTGCAACTTTCCTAGATATACAACGGCATGGATTTTTGAATTTCTAAGAAACAGAAAATTTCATTGTTTTCAAAACGGCTTTTCTTTAAGAAAGTTCGCTCATACAAGAGGGGTGCCCCAGGGGGCTGTTCTGTCTCCTGTGCTATTTAACCTATTGATGAGTTCAGTACCGCTGCACCAGGATGTGAATCTGTATGTCTATGCAGATGATATTGCGTTTTTCGCGACTGATAGAGACATCAATTCTCTTCACCGGTCTTTGCAAACGTACCTCTGTACTCTACAGACGTAGCTTCACGATATGCATCTATCATTAAACGTAAACAAAAGTGCAGTCCTTGTTTTTTTGCTTTCCGGCCGTTACAGTTATCATTAGTATATGAACAGAGAACCATTCCTCAGGTAGAGTCACTTAAATACTTGGGTATCATATATGACGGAAAACTTAACTAGCGTTCTCACATAGAGAATATTGGAACGAAGCGGACACGAGCCGTAGGTTTACTACGTAGAATCAGTAACCGACGTTCTGGTATGGAAAGTGACACACTAATTATGATTTATCGTGTGTATGTACGACCGATTCTAGAATTTGGCTGTGTTTTATTCTCTGTGAGTGCAAAATATAAATTAAGACCCCTTGTTTTATTAGAAAGAGAAGCTCTTCGACTATGTTTAAGTCTCCCTAAATTCGTTGCTAATAATGTATTATACCAGGAAGCGCGCCTACCTACTCTTCACACGCGATTCCGCATGCTTTCGGTTCAAATCTACTTAAGAGCTTATAAATCTTCGCTACGACGTGGAAAATACGGATTTATTAGTGAACCAAATCTATTTTTTTGAGAACACGTGGTCACGGTTGCATACCCCACAAGTTGTATTTGTGCAAGCACAATTAACACCTTTAAATGTTAGCCTTAGAGAAATAATACCGCTTCACAGGTCTACAGGATCGCTTAAAATTGAATTTGCAGACATTTTTCCTAACAATGCAAAATTTCTGCCCACAACATATTTGAATGACCGTTTACAAGAATATTTGGCCCGTTTCAAAATAAATGTAATAGCGACTGATGCTTCTTCGAGTGAAGAGAAGGCAGGCGTGGGTATCTATTCACCATTCCTCGATTGGTCTTTTTCACTTCGCCTACCAGATTACACATCAATTTTTCATACCGAACTTCTGGTAATAGTTCTTGCCTTGAGGAAATTACCCGTTGATACTACAAGAGTTATTATCGTCACAGATTCTCTATCTGTATGGAGCGCACTTTCTGCGTCTACAAAATCGACAACATTGAACACGTTTTATTAATTAGCTCCGCCTCATTTAAGTTTAGTTCATATTGTATGGGTCTCAGGCCACCGAGACATTCATATTAATGAAATAGCCGATTCCTTGGCACGAGCTTCTTTAACAGGTCCTGTGCTATCTGTGCTGCCGGCAACGGTGTACGTCACTGCAGCCAGATATTGACAATTTTCTTTGAGCGAAGACAAAAAAGCCCTGTCATTAGCAAAATGTACAGATTTTTTACACCTAAACTATTCTTGGAACCGGAAATGGTATCCTAACCGGAAATTTGAAGTTTCATTTACTAGGCTGCGTTGCCGTATTCCAACGCTTAATCTTTACTTGCACAGGTGTGGTCTGGCGGGATCCTGTCTATGCTACCTCTGCAATGAACCGGAATCTATGGATAATATTTTATTGACCTGTCGGCGCTTTTTTGCTCGTCGAAAACTATGTCTAGAAATCCCACTTCAAAATTTAGGATTGCCTTTAAACAGCACTACTGTTCTCTCCCTTAGAGCAACAGTATTGGGATACAGCCACAGGAACGTTTGCCTAGCCATTTATAGTTTTCTATGTGGCACAAAAAGAATGCCTTGTTAATAGTTCTTAGTTTCCACAATTGATTTACTTCTACTTCCAGTCTGCGAAATTCAAAAAGTAAAAGCACAAATGCACAGTTTAAATCCTTCTAGCATTATTATTCAAAAATTTAGCTTACTCAAGTTTAAGTATATGTTTTTCTTTTTATTATTATTCTATCTCTTTTTTAAAATATTCCTATCAACGCAAGGCTTACTATAGTATTAATCACTAGTTTTACTCATGTATTCACAGTTTATTTTTCATCTTTGATAATATATTTATTTTACTTTTTGTGTTAGTTATTTATTAACCAAATTCCTTTATTTATTCAATCATATTACCACCCGATTCGTGGCCTATTCCCCATAGTGGGTTTGTGCCATTGATTGAGGCTTCATAATCATCATCATCATAACTGCTTAAAAAGTTTAGATTATCAGCAGAAGCATTCAGACAAAAATTCAGGGAAGTCGAGAAGACCAAAAGTGAGTCATACTCAGATTTTGCATACACCTTGGAGGTAAACCTGAAGGAATGGCTCAGAAAAGAGGGTGCACTCGGCGACGCCGAAGAGACAATGCAGTGCGTTGCTTTAGAACAGTTCTACCGCCGGCTGCCAGTAAACATCAAGTATTGGGTTCAGGATAGACCAGGCGTAGACACTATCACGAGAGCGGCAAATCTCGCTGAGGAGTACGTAACTCGCCGGGCGTTCGAAGGCAACGAAGCTCCTAAGAAGAAGGTGAGTAAATACAGACCCGACAAGCCAGAGCAATGGTCGAAGTCAAATCAGTATACGTCAAAGGAAAGGTCAGATTCGGTGAAAATTAGTGACGAGAACAGCAAGGGAACTGAGGCGTCACCCGAACAGAGGGCAGAAAGGCAAAAGAAAAAAAGCTTTCGAGGCCAAGAAACCAATTGTTTGCTACAACTGCCAGCAAACAGGGCATATCTCCGTGGGATGCAAAAATCCCAAACTTGTGTTGATGTCACTAACTAGTAACGAGGAAAATCTAAAATTGTTAGAACCGTACATTCGCGACTCGGCAGCCACAATGGATGTGGTGCATCCGTCGTACGTAGAGGAAGGCCAGTTCACAGGAGAATGTGCTTGGATAAGGCAAGCTGTGGAAACCTCCAGTGTTTGTCTCCCTGTGGCCAAGATTTGTATCGAAGGCCCTTTTGGAGTACTGGAAACTGAAGCCGCCGTCTCGGCACATCTCCCGCCGCAGTATCCGTATTTATTTTCTAACAAATAGAGGACTTGCTACGACGCAAGGAATCGGATTTAGTGAGGGAACAGTACAAGGCCTAACTCGTTCCAAGGCAAGGGAGCTCGCGGCCAAGGCAGTGTACAAACGTCCAGTGGTGGAGGAAACAGGTTTGATTGAGGATTCGTCAACCAGAACCAAACAGGACAGCCCTATAGGGGATAATACGGAAAGTGCACCAGCTAAGGAAGAGGTCGGGCACGCGCCGGAGCCTGAAATGTCTGGAGAGGCAGAATGCAGGAGAACGTTATTGAACGTAAGGCCTGCCACATTGATTGCTGAGCAGGAAATGCGTAAGGCACAAAGCAATGCAAAGCATTACTATGACAGGACGGCTCGCACGCGACGCTTTGAAGTTGGGGAAAAGGTAATAATCCGAAAACCCTCATTGAAAAACAAACTAGAGGCTCAATGGGAAGGACCGGTTGACATAATTCAGAAATTATCTGAAAAAACCTACGCAATCACGGTACCGGGAAAACGAAGGACACCACCAAGTGTACCATAGCAATCTACTTAAACCCTACCGGCAGAGGGAAGCCATTGTGAACATGTCCCTTAATCAACCTGAGGAGATGCCTGTCGACTTTCCGGAGTTAACAGCAGTGACGAAGGCAAAAGACATTCACGAGACCATTGACAAGCTAGTAGAACAGGTGGAATTGAATCCGAATCAAAGGGCCGAACTGAGGGAACTAGTGGTTGAATTTATAGACGTATTTTCAGACACACCGGGCAGGACTACTGCGATCGTTCACGATATCGTGTTGACCTCGTCGGACTCAGTTCGTTGATTTGATTTATTGATTTCCATTTACACACACACACACACACACACACACACACACACACACACACACACACACACACACACACACACACACACACACACACACACACACACACACACACACACACACACACACACACACACACACACACACACGCACACGCACACACACACACAGGAGGGGTAAATGGAGGTGGATGAGGGGAAAAAAGCCGCACAGACGCGGCTTGAGGTAACCTCACCCCCTTAGGTTCAATATGGCTGCATGAGGTAACACATCAAGCGCCATATAAATTACATTTATATAGTGGCCATAAAACATTGCAGTTATACAATATATGAAAAAACAGTGAAATATTTCCACAATAACAATGCAAAACACACTGCGGCATTGAAATAAATAAATGATATACACCTGGTAACATAGACAAAAAAAAGAACATAACATACATTATTAATCATTGACAAACGCGCTCTAAAGAGGTGAAAGCAATAGAGTTCGAAAGCTTATCGCGTTTCACCTCGTCAGCGTGAAGTCATGGCCGCTGAATAAACAAGATGTTAGAGCTAGGTGTAATCGAGCCTGGAGAGAGTGGTTATACCTCGCCTCTTATCTTGGTTGAGGTCACAGGAAAGGAGCCGCGGCCACGTATAGACTAGCACAGGCTCAATTTAATCACGAAGGACCAGACTTATCCAATACCGCATATCGAGGAAAGGTTTGAGAAAGTGAGCAGTGCTAATTTCATCTCTACGCTCGATTTAGTCAGAAAGTACTGGCAGTTACCGTTGACCGAGAGGGCAAGTATGCTTGCGGCATTTATTTCCCCCATGGGAACCCTTCGGCCAAAAGTCCTGAGCTTTGGATTGAAGAATGCGCCATATTACTTCTTCTCCTTATGGACCAGGTGCTACGAGGAATGGAGGACTTTGCACTTCTCTATTTCGATGACATAGCAATCTTTTCTTCATCATGGGCGGACCATATGCAACACCTGCGAACCATACTGTGTCGTCTACGACAGGTCAATTTAACTGTTAAGGCTCCCAAATGCAAATTAGGGCGCGCGGAGGTAGCTTATCTAGGTCATGTAATATGGCAATGCCATCGTCGGCCTTCAGAGGTTAAACTGACCGCAATAGACAACTTCCCGCAACCACGCAACCACGCACCAAGCGGGACACCAGGTCATTCTTTGGCTTGGCGGCTTATCACCAAAGATATATCCCGCGGTATTCCGAGATTGCGAGTTCTTTAACGGATGCTCTGAGAAAAACAGAACCACAAACGCTAAAGTGGGATGACGCAAAAGAAAATGCTTTTAGTATGATGATGAATGCACTACCGAGTCAGCCAGTGTTGAACGCGTCCGACTACTCTAAGCCATTCATTCTTCAGTGTGATGCCAGCGACAGGGGTATAGGGGTGGTGCGCGGTCAAAAACGATATGACGAGAACGAACACCCTGTACTGTACGCCAGCAGAAAGCTTTCAGTTCGTGAGGAAGCATACAGTGCATCAGAAAAGGAATACGCCTGCGTAGTATGGGTGGTGCTGAAGCTAGCTTGCTATATCGCTGGTTCAAGGTTCACCGCAGAAACTGACCACTGTCACCTCACCTGGCTGCAGTCCATGTCTACGAAAAACGGCCGTCTTTTGCGCTGGATCTTGGCTCTTCAACAGTACACCTTTGATATTCGCTACAAGAAGGGTAAGCTTAACAGCAATGCCGACGGTTTGAGTCGTTGCCCCTAGAGTAACGAAAGCCTCATGCTCACCCGAATTTCCGTGGCATTTTTACTTCGTTCATACGTTCTTTTTTCCGAAGTGTAGTCGATTGCTAGCTGATTTTAATAACCACGTCTTAACGCTTTCAAGAAATGGCTGTTTTTAATGTTCAGGGGGGGGGGGGGAGGACGCGCGCAAGGAAGGGGAAAGGTGTAGTGGGTGTTATTTTTTTTAAAAGCCTGGTATATCTTGGAGGAAGGTAGTCTTGCGCTCGCTGCTTTGTGGTTGTGGGTCCGGCACTGTTCTGGGGTGATTGCTTGCCCACGCAGGAGACGAAAAGTTGCGAGACCTGTTTGCAAGTCCAATTTCACTGCACCGAACCAGGGAGAAAAGCCACAAGAGCGCCACAAGAACTGATAAACGACTCACAGGAATCTACCAGCTACGAACCAAGGGTTCGTGACCTCTGCGGGCAATTCTGCTACTAAACTCCGATCCCTCGCCCAGTGGCTGCTGGGCCCTACGCATCGGGATCTTCCTTCCCCGCCGGAGATGCTTTTACGGTTGGCATCTAGCACGCCGTGCAAAAAGGATTTTCGGCCACCATGCCTCGTCGAAACGAAGCGTGATTTCCTAATTCGACATGTTCATCTAGAGTGTCTGCTGGTCTGGCGGAAGCCCCGCAGTGTTTACAGGCCTCTTTTGTATGTGTGTGCGACTTTAGAGGGACGCTTTCCTCGAACTCTCAAACTCCACAGGAGAACATCCACGAACAAATAGCGCGCGCGAGAGAAGGACAAGGCCTACAATTCCCGGAGGCTTGGCATAACCTGAGGCTTGGTATAACCGGAGGCAGGGCCCTCTTTCTGCAAATCAGACTCTGTGCCTGTGACGTGACGTCGACGGAAGCAAGATCCCTCCCACGATTGTAGAGAGCCTTTTTAAGGGGCTCCGAAATGTACCCTTTTTACACTTCATTCTCTTCATCTTTCCCCAACTTATGAATAAACCGTGCAAGTTTCGCACTAGAAATCGTCTCGTCCTTGCCTGGTGGCCATGGTCTGCCGGATGCCTGCAGCCCACCGACAACGCCACGCTACCCAATAGTAACGTCGGTCGAGCTTCGATAAACAGGCGTCGCTACAATTCGGCAGCAGTACGATACGCTACCCTGGAGTACGCAGCAGGCGTCTGCGAAAATAAGCAGGAGAAAAAAAGCTATCAGCGTGCAAGAAAAATGGAACTTCGGATGCAGTAGATGAGTCTTGCAGCGAGAGATCGACTTTGTGAAGTGAGAGAGGTGTGCGAGGTGAGTGCCGGCAACAAGGAGATCGAGCAATGTAGAAGTGACAAATTTGGAAGTTTCGAAATTTGAATCGAATCAAACAGTAAATCTAGTTCGGGAACTCACTGTTCATTATGGCCGTTTATTTATTTATTTAGTTACTTATTTAATTTTACAATTATTTCACAGGTTCCAAAACTTGGAACATTGCGTGAAAGGGGGGGGGGGCTACAGAGATAACAAAGAGAGTAGATGGCACATAGCACAAAAAAATCTAAATTCGCGAGAACTTACGCAAATCTAGTATTATAAACGATGGATCGTATTAGAGAAACAAGTATTCGAAGAACGCATCTGTTGAGAAGGTAAATGACTAAATAAAAACTTTTTGGCACAACAAGATGTTTATGGTGTGGCAGAAGCATACTTGGCACTTAGGTCTATTCTTAATTTTATGTTTGTTTTACAAATAGAGGAAAACGGAAAGGAGAATGCGGTGAAGAGCAGGAACGTATCCGCGGCCATGTGTGAATTGCCTACATCTTGCTTAAGGGAGGCAGTTCTAAATGTTCATCACCTCGTCTGGGAACTCGAAGGACCCAAGAAATTCCTGGAAATGTACCGGCCTAAGGAGGTGACGTTATTTCAGGACTGGATCCTACCACGAGCTGATGTCAAAAGAGCTTTCAAAAGAGCGAGATAGGACGCGGCCATAGCGTACGCTTCCACTAATAAAAGCACCTTCTGTGCGCGCCGTGGACGGCTACGCCAGTGCCGACAACAGGAGATCCGAGGAACGAACTAATTATAGCTAATGCTTTAATGTCTATGTAACGCCGCGTTGGGCAGGAAGTTCAGTAACGCTCTGAAAGTGACAGTCATCTTGTCCCCACTTGCCGATGTCACCATGCCGGGCTCTGCGGAGGATAGACCGTCTGAGCAAGCGCTGCTGGTTGGGCCGTGTGCCTGGGCGAGTCCACAACAGGTGGTCTATAGACATCGGTGAGTTGCGCCAGGGTCGTTTCACAGTCAGGGCAACGCACATCGTCCTTGTTGAATACGTTCCCTTTGCAGGTGACAGCAGGGTTGAGGGCTACCGCAGCCGATATCTTCCAAGGGGAAACTTCCTCAACACTGTAAAATAATGGGGACGTTTAAACGTGAAAAAAGGGTGTAAATCTGTCTAACTCAGTTTTGCATCCGGAAAATGGCGCAGGGGTATGAGCTATAATACATTCACATCCTTATTCAATTCTAAGAGTATATTTTTCACAGTGCACCTTTGTAGGTTAGTTTTGAGCGGCGTTACATGCATGCGTCAAATAATGCAAACAAGCATATTTAGCACGTTGACCGCTCGTAAAGCCAATATTTCACCTTGATTAGAAACGAGAAAAATATCCGTCATTCAATTAAACAATCGCAGTTAATTTTCCAGGAAGATATTTTTCAGACATTTGAAAATTTCACTATTCGACCACACCTAATTAAACAAAGTGTCTATACAAGTACTGATATGTAATAGCAATGAATTTATGCCGTACTCTGTGAACACTTTCATGCGAACCGTTTCCACCGTGCCTTAATGCATCTTGGGAGCATAAGAAAACGAGCTACAGTGAGTCAGCTTGAAACATTGCTTCTTCATGATGCGGGCACCTACATAGTCTGAGAATCAAGAGAAGCAGACGTGGTAGAGGACATGTTGCTTTCGTTTTGAGCTTCCATGTTGCGGTGCAGTCACCAGAACGTTTGCGCTGCGATGCAAAACTATTCTTGATTTCAAATTGACATACAAATACTCTTCACAAACGTTTTGGCATGGAACCGAGAGTGTATTATACGGATGCCAGTCGAACCAGCTCAGACACCTTCACCATAGTCACTACATGTTAGAACAACATAACAAGGTATCCTTCAAAACCCCCTTGGCATGCGTAGCAGAGGCTGCAGTCATCGCCTTGGCCATTCAGGACGCCGAGTGCCACACCAATTCAAGATTCAAGATTTATTTATTTCTCCAAGAGAGAAAAGGCCGGGGACAAAAAGCTGCCTTGAAGCTGCTTGACGGGATCCGGGGCCTATTTACAAAATGGCAGCAGTGAAGGGAAAAAAGTACAATTTGACATACATCATGAATCAAGGAACCATACACAACGCAGAATTTTAATTAAGCTTAATGTAATACAAAGTAAAAATTCAAATATACAATGCACTGAGAAGTAACAAAAAAGCATAATACAGCGGTATAGCAGAAACAGAAGGAGTAAAACGTAATTGCATTTCAACACTACGATATAATATATCAAGTTCAAACAATACATAGCGGCATTTCTTTTTATACAATGAAAAAAAAACACTATTAGCCTAATTTGGGTTTGAACCCACCACATGCTCAAAAAATTGCGGAACAATTGTTTTTCTGTTTAGGTTCATATTTTCTGTGTACCATTTGTTTGCGTTAAGGGTGTTCGGAACCAGGAAATGCAACATTTGGGAGCCATACGTCGTGCGAAGTCGGGGTAGATGCCATTTCTCTTTGCGTCTGGTGCTTGTATGAGTGTGCGTTTGTGTCACCGATGAGAGTTGGATTATGAACTTAGCCCGAGGCAAGCTGAAGTTATTCAAGGCGCGAAGAATGGTAAATGACAGTAGATGATCAATGGGATATATTCCATGTTTAAGAAACAGTGGTCTGGTGTGAGCTAGGTAATCTGAGCCAGAAACTATGCGGATAGCTTTTTTTTGCAGAAGTAGTAGTTGGTTTAGATGCACGCGAGCCGCAGTTCCCCGCACAAGATGGCAGTAGCTTATTTGAGAGTGAAATAATGAATGATATATTAATTTTTTAACTTTCACGGGAAACAAGTCGCGACCTCGTGAAAGAGCTCCTACAGAAGTTCGGCAAGCTTAAAGAAAGATGACGGAAGTGATCAGCCCATTTAAGATGTTCGTCAAATATTACGCCAATAGATTTATATTTACTTACGATTTCGATAGCGTAGTCTCCAATAAGCAGTGGGATTGATATGGTTACTTTCCGATTTATCGAGCGAAAAATAACCGCCTTTGTTTTATTATGATTAAACTTTAAGCTGTTTACATGTAACCAGTTATGGAGGCTTTCCAATATGACGTTCGCTTCAAAGAGGAGTTCATTCGATGAGTTTCCAGATAAAAATAAACTAGTGTCGTCGGCATATATTATAAATTCAGCCTTCTTGGAAATATGGACGAGATCGTTTATATATACGTTAAAGAGGAACGGACCTAAGATACTGCCCTGCGGCACTCCGCATCTTATATACTCAAAACCGGAGCTACAACCATCAACACATACGGATTGCTGCCGTTTTTCAAGGTATGACTTTATCAACTTAAGCGGATTGCCTCTTATACCGTATGCATAAAGTTTATCTAAAAGAATGTTATGATTAATGCAGTCAAATGCTTTGCTGAAATCGACAAAAATGCCCAATGTTAGAAGTTTATTTTCAATGTTCTGCAAAATTAGTTCTTTTTGTTTAAGTAGCGCAGATTCCGTACATAAGCCTGGTCTAAAACCAAATTGGGAATCTGTAAAAAGGCGATTATCATTAAAGTAAATTTCCAAACGCTTAAGCAAAATTTTTTCTAGTGGTTTCGAGAAAATTGGCAGAATCGATATTGGTCGATAGTTGCCCATGTCTTGTGTCGTGCCAGATTTATGGACAACAATCACTTTGGCTAGTTTTAGTCTGTCTGGGAAGGCAGATGAAGATATCGATAGGTTAAATATATGCGATAAATGAGGTGCAAGAAGGTCAGCTACAAATTTTATTGGTTTTACTGACAGACCCTCTGCGTCAAGGCTGGAGCTATTCTTCAAGGCGATTAGTTCAGCAAAAACTTCGAATGGGTGCGTAGGGTGGAGAAAAAAGGAGTCAGGTGTCTGTGCAGAAATCAGGCAGGTAGCATCTTTGTTGTAGTCTGTTTTAGGGAGACCAATAAAATGTTTGTTAAAGCTATCCGCTAGTTCAGTACCCATTAAGGCTACACCGTTCATTGTAAGACATCCTATAGAATTGGAAGGCTTGGGCATGTTAAGGACTGCGTTTATTGTTTCCCAAACTAATTTTGCATCACAGCGGCCGTCTTTCTCAAATATATTCGTATAATATTCCTTTCGCGCCTTGCAGAACTCGCCGTTTAATTTATTTCTGAACTGTTTGAAGGCAGTCAGATCGGCCAAATATCGGCTGGATAAAAATTTTTTGAAACATCTTGTCTGTCTTTGTTATCTGTTTATAAAGAGACGGCGTAATCCATGGTTTCCTCAATTTTTTAGATTGGCGCTGTGTGGACCACGGAAAACATGCATCATATATTTCACGAAATTTATTTACAAATATATTGTACGCTTCATCTGCACTGTTATTAGTATAAATTTCGGATCAGTCAGCACTGTTTATCATTTCTCTGCATTTATTAAGATTTATGTCATTGACTGATAGGTAGTAAGGGCTTTTCTAGTGAAAGTTTTTGTACAACAGACACAAAAATTGGACAGTGGTCGCTAAGGTCGGACGACAATGTACCAGCGTATTCGACAGTAGTGTCTGCATTGACGACGTATAAATCTACAATTGTCTGGCTGGAAGCCGTAATTCTTGTGGGAGACACTATTACGTTTGTAAAACCATTGGATTCAATTATGTTGGCAAGACTAAGTGACGTGTAATTATCTTCAGCTACATTTATATTGAAATCGCCACCCATGACCACTATATAACGGTTACTAGAACAGAATTCTAGAAATCTGTTTGCATAATTGAGAAACTGGTCACTGTTCCCGCTCTGGGGCCTATACACTACCGATAAAATTTGATGGTTATGACGTAATGTGAGAATTTTATAGTCATTTGTTATAACTGAAAATTCATCAACAAGATTTAATATAAGCTGCCAGGCCACCCCCGCGGGTCAAGAAAAAGCGCGAGAATGATTCCATCGAAATGAGATAATTTTCTTGTGCGCACCATGTTTCAGTAAACATAAAACAATCAAAAGATACCGGAAGATTATGTATCAGCTGAGCTAGTTGTTCGTGTTTATGTCTCATTGAGTGAATGTTTAAATGCAACGCCGAGAACAAGCCTTTCTTTTTCATACTAGATCCCAGTTCACAGGGGCAAACAGGTTCAAAATACCGATTGACTGTCATCAAGAAATGATAAGAATAAAGTACGTGACCATACGGAAAATGGTTGGCAAACGCAACATGTGTAACTGCAAGGCCGAGTTCTTGCTGACATATGCAGATATCCCTGGTACAGTAACAATAACCACGTGGGACTGTCAATTTGTACGATATAAACTTGGGCAATCAAACTGGATGCTTCATCACGACTGAAACTGTTTAGTGCCACAATCTTAAGCAGAGGGACACAACAACGTAATATGACGCAATTTGTTTTGGGTATAATATACTCAAAAGGAATGTACGAGGGTATGACAAAACTTCTACAGAATAAACATGTCGCACTGCAAGTGCGCTTGGTTTCAGAAGCATAGACATGCGACATGTTTTCAAACGTTACCATTTCTGAGCCAGTGACACCTTTTGCTTTAGTCACTATCTGATGACGCAGTGAGCCTCGCAATGTCCTCTCTGCATGCAGTTCTGATTGTAGGCGTATCGTCGGTTCGACGAGCAAAGATTTTACCATTGCGCACCCAAACATGCTTCCATTTGGCTTGGCGCTTCTGCGCAGTTGCCTCACCCAGAATGCGCTTGATTTCAGGGCAAAGGTGCTCATTAACGAAAATTCGCATGTCAGAATCAAAACCAATGTCAGAGCAACCAATTTTGCAGCGCGCGCTTTCTGAAGAAAAGCGTCACGGACCTGCCTCCGATTGAACTGCACAAGTATATTTTTTACTGCCGAGTTTGCTGTCGGGACGCTGTGAATTACGTCAATGTCAGTTGGCAAAACAGAGGCATTCACTTTTGCTGCAATTCTACCTATTATCTCGGTTAGGTTCTCTGGCATGTTGCAAGGAACACCTTTAATTTCAACATTTGTGTTTCGAGAATATTGTTCGGCATGGAGGAGACGACTTTCATGAGCCTTCAACTGCTGTGCAAGGTCACTGCACCGACTTTCAAGTTGAACGTTCGCCTCTTTCAGTTCTTTGTTCTCCACTTTCATTTTATCATACTCTTTACTAATGAACGTCAGGCTGTTCTTCGCCTCCCTCATTTCTTTCCGAAAATCTCTCTCAAATGTATCTCTAAAATCTTTGAACTCTGCATGCAGTTGATGTTTCAATTCCTCGAAAAGAGCTCTGATTTCTTTAGACATTGCAATGCAAAATACACCGTGGCAGCAGCAGCAACAGCAGGAAACCAAACGAAAAAATAAATTCAGTAAAACAGAGCAGCACAGACCTGCGCGGAAGAAGCACACGATTGTGAGTACGTCGTCGCTGTTTGCCGTTGCCGCTGCTGCCAAAATGAACCTTGAGCGGGAGCGCTCGCAGCTTTTGTAGTAGTCTTCTCCTTGAAGAGCCAATAGGAATTATTGTCCAGGGTACGTCACAGGCCTCCAGCAGCACGTGTCATACGACCAGGTGACGAAACTTTGCTGGTATGACGAGCTAGGTGATCAGCTATTTTAAGCCGAAGAAACTTGATGCAGAACAGGCCTGCGTGGAAGAAGCACACGATTGTGAGTACGTCGTCGCTGTTTGCCGTTGCCGCTGCTGCCAAAATGAACCTTGAGCGGGAGCGCTCGCAGCTTTTGTAGTAGTCTTTTCCTTGAAGAGCCAATAGGAATTATTGTCCAGGGTACGTCACAGGCCTCCAGCAGCACGTGTCACACGGCCAGGTGACGAAACTTTGCTGATATGACGAGCTAGGTGATCAGCTATGTTAAGCCGAAGAAACTTGATGTAGAACAGGCCTGCGTGGAAGAAGCACAGGATTGTGAGTACGTCGTCGCTGTTTGCCGTTGCCGCTGCTGCCAAAACGAACCTTGAACGGGAGCGCTCGCAGCTTTTGTAGTAGTCTTTTCCTTGAAGAGCCAATGGGAATTATTGTCCAGGTTACGTCACAGGCCTCCAGCAGCACGTGTCACACGGCCAGGTGACGAAACTTTGCTGATATGACGAGCTAGGTGATCAGCTATGTTAAGCCGAAGAAACTTGATGTAGAACAGGCCTGCGTGGAAGAAGCACACGATTGTGAGTACGTCGTCGCTGTTTGCCGTTGCCGCTGCTGCCAAAATGAGGCTTTAATATTATTCGACTCACAAGCGGCTTGCCGCCTGTTTCTAAATGGAACGGCGCCCCAATCAATACTCAAAATTTTAGGCAATCAACTAGAAGGGCACCACACTATGATATGGTGTCCGGGTCACGAAGGACTGGCAGGAAACGCGACGGCAAACCGTATTGCTCGAGGACTAAACATCCGAGCAACGGCATCACCTTGCGACGGCCTTCCACGGAATTCTCGTGACATTATCCTACAGCAAAGGTAGGAGCGGAGACGTTTTGTCTACCTCGCTACCATACAAACAGCCAACAGGAGAGGGGCTGGCGTCGTATTCAGACGAATACACACCCCAACCTGCACCACCTACACAGAATACATCTTACGAGGTTCACTGACGAGTGCCCATGGTGCACAGTTACACCCACACTAAAGCACATCACACGGGAATGCCCCAGGAAGCCTCCGCACATAGACAGCCGTATATTACACCAACATCCACTCATGAGGAATATGCAGTGCGAGGCATGGCTTGCGGACGAGGGTCGGGAGAACCAATTGGCTCTTCTGGACCTAGCCCAGCGAGCCGGTCGTGCCAATGAGGCCCTGGAATAGGAAACCCAACCGTCGTGTCTTATTTTATTTATATTCAATAAAGTTTTTACTCACTCACTCACTCGGCTGCCTTCCTGAAACAGTCGATTACAATGATTAATTAGCAATTTGTTCCATTCACTTTAGCATAATGACTGTTCCACTTTAAATACCGATCAGAATACATTTTCTCCTGGTATTTATTTTCTAACCTTTTCTAATCCATCTTCTCCAAACCGCCAAATTCTTACCTGATACCTAATCACGGATCCGGCCTTTCCCACCAGGATCGGCACATCGGTTACGAGAGACACCACTCCGGACCTTACCTTCGTCAAAACCGACGGAGGATCGAGAGAAGCAAAATGGAGAAACACGGGCCAAGAGCTGGGCAGCGATCACTACATCGTGGAGGTCGTCGTACCGCTAGAACGCCAAGGCAACAGCGGCATAAGGAAGCATCGCATTACGGACTGGGACGCCTTTCGAAAGGCGCTACCCGCGGTGCAACTGGACATTACGGACATCGAGCAATGGGCGGCCAACGTCGTTGAGACGATGGAAGGAGCCACCAAAGAGCTGGAGACGGACGAACGGATAGACAAGATGGACAGTCGGCTGGCCCACCTGATAGAAGCCAAGCAGTCCATAAAGGCGAGGTGGCAGAAGCGACGAACCAATCGAAGTCTAAGGAAGAAGATCGCCGAGCTCAACAGGCAGATCGAGGTCCACTGCAGGGTGCTATGCACCCAACAGTGGAACGAGGCCTGCAACGAAGCCGACGGATAGATGCACAAGGGCAAGACGTGGAACATGCTGCGGCACCTCCTCGACGAAACCAAGACCAAGGGCCACCAACACAACAACCTGGCCAGAATCCTACACAAGGCAATCTGTGAACACGGGGAGGACGAGGTCAAGGGGCGCTTGGACGCCAAGTACCTACCGACCACCCCCACGGAAAGACACCCGGATTACCAAGGCAACGAGAACGAGACGCTAGATCGAGACATCCAGACATGGGAAGTCAGAGTTGCCCTGCAGGATCTCAATGGCAGGTCCGCCGCGGGTCCCGATCGAGTGACCAACAGAGCGCTCAAGAACCTCAACGAAGCGGCCATCGAAACGCTCACGAACTTCTTCAACAAGTGCTGGCAAGAAGGAAGGCTGCCCAAGCAATGGAAAGCAGCCAAGACGATCCTCATCCCCAAGCCTGGCAAGCCGCCCAACATAGAGAACCTCAGGCCGATCTCGCTCACTTCGTGCGTGGGAAAGGTCCTCGAGCACGTTCTCATGAACAGGTGGCAGCGTTACCTGGAAGAATCGGAGCTTTACCCAAATTCCATCATCGGGTTTCGAAAGAAGCTCGGGACGCAAGACGCCATGATCTTACTGAAGAACGAGATCATCGACGATACGACGGGCACCAAGGACAACAGAGCCATACTCGGGCTGGACTTGCAGAGCGCCTTCGATAAAGTGAGGCACTCGGCTATCCTGGCCCAAGTATCCAGACTAAACATGGGCAGAAGGACATACCAGTACATCAAAGACTTCCTGACGGAACGGACCACCGAAATCTGCGCGGGAGACCTGCAGCTCGAAGAGAAGAAGTTGGGCAGCGTCGGAACTCCGCAGGGCTCGGTGATCTCCCCGCTTCTCTTCAACCTCGTGATGATCGGGGTGGCCAACCGGCTAGAAAGAGTAGCGGGAGTCCGGCACACCATCTACGCCGACGACGTTACGCTATGGGTACCGGGAGGAAGCGACGGACACATCGAGACAACGCTGCAAGAAGCGGTCAACGCCATTGAGGAGCAGCTGGGCGGGTCTGGACTCGTTTGCTCTCCGGCCAAGTCAGAACTGCTGGTGATTCCACCGACAGGAGCGGGCAGGAAAAGAAAGAACATGGAAGTCAAGTACGAGCGACCACAGATCATGGTCAAGACAGCGGGAGGACAAGTGATACCGGAGGTCGAGAAGATTAGAGTGCTCGGGCTGCTCATCCAGCGAAATCGAGTCAACGGTGAAACGGTCAACAAGCTCGCGGGCAAAGCGGCCGCGGCAATGAGACTCATCAAGAGGGTGTCCAACAGAAGAGCGGGGATGAAGGAGGAGAGCCTGACTAGGCTCGTTCAATCCTTCGCAGTTAGCCACATAACGTACGTGGCCGCCTTCCACAACTGGAGGCCGAGCGAACGTAACAAGATAGACGCCACCATACGCAAGGCGTATAAGGCGGCACTCGGCCTCCTCGGCAGCACGAGCACCGAAAAATTCATGGCGCTGGGAGTCCACAACACGCTGGACGAAATAGCCGAAGCACAGAGAACGGCGCAACTCGAGCGTCTCTCTGAAACAAGAACCGGAAGAAAGATACTGCGGGACCTTGGCCTCGAGCCGAGGGAAGGCGAGCAGCAGAAAGACGTGCTTATACCGGATAGCATCAACAGAAAGCTCAGGGTCTGCCCGATCCCGAGGAACGTGAACCCCGAGCACAACAAGGAGCGGAGGTTGGCGAGGGCCAGGGCTCTTGTGGACCTCCACGCCAGAGAAGAAGGCGCCATCTACGTGGACGCGGCGGAGTATCGAGGGAGCAGCGACGCATACGCGGTGGTGGCTGTCGGGGCATCGACGGGTGCAACGAAGACCGCGGCGAGCGTCCGGAGGATCGAGAGAAGCGGTGTGCCTCCGGGAGGCCGGAGGCACACCGGGCGGAGGAGGTGGCCATCGCCTTGGCCGTCTCCGACCCCGGATGCACTACAGTGTTGTGTGACTCTAGAACGGCAGTGAAGAACTACGCCAAGGGTAGGGTATGTAGTGAGGCTGCGCGCATACTGCGCAAGGCCGAAGACATCGGACGCAAAAGCGCTGTGGTGATCAAGTGGTTTCCGGCCCACATGGGCAGTGACGTGTCGGAACGCGGGAACGTGAACCACAACGAGACGGCCAACTCGGCCGCGCGAGGACTAACCAACCGCGCGGCTGCAAGCACGGCCGACTCGGAGTGTTGGTCACGGTGCAGTGCCAAGGACAAGATGACCACCTTCAACGAAATAGTGAAGTGGTACAGACTTAACAGACAGACTATGCCGCCACCTCACCCGGGGCTTACCCGGGAGGAGGCAGTGTTATACAGGCAATTACAGACGGGGTCCCTGCTCACCCCGGTGCTAGCTAAGCACGTGTGTCCGAGCGTGTACGCGAGTGACGTGTGTAGACTGTGCGCTAAGGAGAGAGCCACCGCGGCTCACATCCTTTGGGACTGTAGTAGAAATCCACGAGAAGCCAGTGAGAAGACGACGATCCCGCCGCGGCTAGAGGCTGCAACGAGGACCTATGACCAAGATACACAACTAAAGGCCGTCCAGCAGGTCTCGGCAGCTCTAGAGAGGCAGCGACCTCGCGAAACCGAGAAGAAGGGGGGAGCACCCCTAGGAAGGGGATGGCGGCCCTCTCGGATCCGCGGAAGTAGCGAGGAACCAAGACCTCGAGGAGCACAATGCACGAGACTGACGTAGTGGCCGCGTCGCGGTAAAAGCTTGTCCTCCCTGCGTGGAGGGAGCCTAACCGACTCTGCAGGCATATTTACTAAAGTTGTTCTCTCTCTCTCTCTCTATCCCCCAAGTGGGTATGTGCAATATGTACAGAAAATCATCATCATCGTCATCATCATCATCATCATCATCATGGGATACAAGTGATCGACTGTTATGTGCAAATTTCTCACAACGATCTATGTCGACATCTACACCTTGTGAAGCGTTTGTGTAAGCGCATTTAACGGAGTAAGCGTGAGTTACTCTCGGCTATCCCAATTATTTATTGTCCGCTGTCAAAAGCGAAAAATGTTGCCGCAGGGTAATCGAAAGATGCATGCTTGCGCATGCATCATGAACTTATGTGAAGCGAAGCTTTCTTGAAGCAGTTAATTACATACGATAAACTAGATGCGATGCCCGTATAGACTTGTCTTCCTTTCTTCCTTTGCGACGTGTAGTATCATGGAATGCTTAGAAGTCTCAATTTTAATGCCATGCGCTGCTTAGCGACTACAACGTTCACAATCTATACCGAAAAGCGAACAGCAGTTCATGCTAATGTACACTGTAAGATGTCGACGCGGCGGTGTCACGAGTCGAAGGCGACGTCTGATGTTTGCTGTGGGAATAATGGCGCGCAGAGGTGTATGTATGGTAAAGTGCAATGCGAAAGACATTGGTGTGATTGAATATTATTCACCCGTTTCATTATTGCGTCTGAGGCCTAGTGGATACTAACGCGCGCGCACCTGCTTCTATAGCGCGTGCTATATGCAACGTTACGCACGCGGTTATTTGACAGCACGGCAGCAGCCACCGTCAGCAGAGGTCTGGAGGGCTCGAAAAAAAACGCTTGGCCGCAGCATTGTTATATACCGTGTTTTTCTACTTATAAGCCTCCGCCGCGTATAACTCGCAACCCCGTTTACAACAGCACAGAAAATAAATATTCGCGCGTAAAATTTGTAGACGTAACTGCAGAGAACAACGCTCAAATCTGAAAAAGAAACAACAGAAATATCCATTCGCGGATGCACGACTCGTCGACATCATATCTTCTGCCAGCTGCTCTGTTGCCCCGTCCTTCGGCGATGCTGATAAAGCTGCATGGATTCACACGCCGGACGTTGCCGCGGACGAATCAGTCATGTGGCATGTGACGTTAATAGAATAACTTCGAAGCTAGCATTCACATGGCAGAGGAAAACAGCGCGGACATATAACCTGCACCTCAACTTTACTGTTAATTTTTTTTTTCATTTTTGGTGCGAGTTATACGGGCAAAAATACGATAAGTGCATGAACGGCTGCGTCTTGCAGCAACTGTAGAATAGCCTCGTGAAATGGATTATCCCTCAGTGACAGCGCGTATAGTTTTCTGCCTGGTCTATCCTTATCCCGGCACCTCTAATGACTGCATCTCTCATGCGTCTCTGTGCACAGTCAAGGCAGATGGTGGGAATCGACTGCAGACACTGGGGTGGGGAGCTTTGGACACCTCACTGGGTCTTCAAATGCTGGGGCCATGGCCCTGGCGAAGAAAATATATCGCAACAGTTGGGCCGCAAAGCCTGTATGTATGCATCTACACGAATATTTTATACAGAAATGTTCCGAATATTACGAAAAATGAGCATATACGCGACATTTACGTTCCCGCTACAAGAACTGTAATCAAGCGACTGCTCTCGACTGCTGCGCAGAGAGCACTGCCGATGCGCTTACTTTTTTCGTACAAGTTTGTCTTTAAACCGGCCCAACATTCAAGTCATCATCTTGTGCCTTCGTCAATGAGTAATGTTGCTATTCAAGCTCGTTGGTTAAACATTAGGCCATACAACATGGCACGTTACGGTCAAGGACAGAGCGAAAAAAAAAAGTCAACAGCACCAAGTGTGTCCTGTTCCATCTTTTCTCCTTGCTCGCGCTCCGCTACGTCTTCTGCCATATGCAAAAAAAAAAAAAACATTTGTATCCTTTGTAAGTGAACTTTAGAATAAAGTCACTTTCCCAATTTTTGCTTCTTTTACGACCGTCGTTCTGAGCACAATGAAGTCGGGAGTAGCTGGCGTTACTTATTTGCATCACCCTCTAAAGGCATTTCAACGTCCATTAACTGTGCGAACGCAGCTGCAGACGAGAGAGGTTGCGATGCGACGTTTGCGGATTCAGGCTCAAAGAGACGCACATCTTTCCCGTTATTACTCGCTTTTCTCATAGCATTTATTCACATCGAGCGATACTAAAGAAAAATCGCAAGAGAACTGCCGAAGCGACAGGCCAGCAGTTCCCTTGAGGGGCCAGTCATTACGCGGGTGAGCCGCGGTTTTGGTCGCGCGGTCCGACCCCTTCATTTCTCTGCGACTCCGGAAAAGACCCGGACGAGTTTAAATTAGTCGCGTCCACTAGAGACGAAAGCTCGGACATGGTGTCCTCGAATGAGTAGAATGGCGACGCCAGCGGAGAGCGCTGCTCTTCAGTCGGCACAGCAGCGCCACCGCTGAGCGTGGCGTCTGGACCTGCTTCTTTTGCCGAAGACGCAGCGTCATCGCGCGTGGCGCCCGACTCTACCAGGAACGGGGGGAGCAGGCAAGAAGGTCGCCTCGATGCAAGGAGTGATAACAGGTCGGCGCTCTCGGTCACCTCTTGGAGCAGGGAGCCAGATGAAGAGCGGCAGAGGCTCGAGCGGCGTCGTGGTCGGTGGAACGGCGGAGGGGTCGCCGCTGGCTCGGCGTCGACCGCCGTCTTCGAGACGTCACGCTCGACGAACGGCTCCGGCGGCGGCTCGAGGGGAACCACGGTCGGCGAGTTGTCGAACGAGACGGCACGAGACGACGACGAAGCCCTGCGCGCTGGCCGGCAAGGCACGTCCCCGGGCCCACTAGCCTGCAGGGCGTTCTCCGCTGGTGGTGCCGCCTGAAGGATGGCGTTGTAGATGGACTCGAAGCTGGGGTCTTCGAGCGCACTCGCCAACTGGAGGTGCCGGTTCCTGACCACGAGCCCGGTCGCTGCGCTGCCTCGTCGCAGAGACGTGCCGCTGGCTGGAGCCCACAAATCGGTGCTCCTAGCCCCTTCAGGAAGGCGGATGGCAACGGAGGAATCTGGTAGAACGACAATATTCTGCGAGGCCGGTGGACCGATGAATCGGATTGGTCCCTTCGCATTTCTGGTCACTGCCGCTGCATTTGCCTCCTCAGAAGGGCTGGGTCCTTGGTCCGACCACTCGCGGGACACGCCGGTTATCACAACCGACTGACTGCGCCCTCGACGGCGCAGCTGCGGCTGAGTCTCCGACGAAGCCCCTTTCTCCCCTAAAGCAGCAATCGCCGTCTTATCTGATAGTGCATCCAAGGAAAGCCGCGCCTTTGGGCCTTTCTTCTTGGAGGGTGGCACACATGGAGAAGCGGTGGCGGTAGGAGATGCTTCTAAGCGGGCGCACGATGAACACGATGGCGTCTTGTCATTGCGCCCTGCCGGAGCTGGTGCTTCAGCCGGTGGAAGCACTTGCGAGCACAGCTCGCGCAGTGGAGGCACGTTAGACGCCTTGGACAAGTGGATCGTCAAGACGCGCTTGATGTCGACGTCCGGGATTTTGCGCGCGGTCAGGACTTTCAGCTTGGGAGGCTCAAAGCTGGTGGCTTGAGATTCGTGCCGCTCGATATCTGTGCTCGAGGACGGAGCACCAGGATAGTTAAGAGCTCCCTGAAATAATTCGTGCCTGCTTTGTGTGAGCTCACTGCTTAAGGTGTTGACGCTGCCGGGTGCAGGCGGCTGTGACTTAACTGACATGGTTAGCTGTTTGGGGTTTTCGGCGTGAAACAGCACGCACTGCGTTTCGTCGAGCCTGGCCGCCGACTTCGAAGCGCGCTGCAGCGCCGCATGCTGCTGGATGTAGTGCTCGTTTCCAAGCGTCGCCACTTTCTCGACTTCCTCTGTCCATGGTCGATTCGTGGCCATGCGGGACTGGTGGTTGCTCAAGGAAGGCCGTACGGAAGTGCCCGGCACTGGTAGCTGCGTTTGGGCACAGATATCGCTTTTCAGAGATGTTGGCAGTTGCAAGTTTTCCGTCCGGACCACAGACGTAGCCGTGACCTGCAGCTCGGTACTGGGATCGACGCCGTGGACTGTCTTGCACGTTGTCGCTTCCGCCACCGCTGTCATGGTCTGCTCCGAACTGCGAAGATCATCTGGATTGGACGGGCGGTTTGAGGTATTGCAGCTCGTGTTGGAGGAGCCGAACGTAAGTGACAGTGATTTGGACGGTGGCATCAAGTCCTTATCTGACGCGCTGTGGTCCAACAGGGCCCTCGGCTTGGACGCTCCTTCATTCTCCAGTGTCGTAGCTGTCGCAGTCGTCGTCGTCACCGTCATTTTCATTGCAGGGCCTGAAGAAAGCGGACTGTGTCTGCTTGGCAACTTTGCGGAGTCAGCGCTGGTGCACGTCTCAACAGCTTCATCGCTTGCAGTGTCAGCCTCGAAATCATTTTCTTCGTCGTCCGCCGAAAAGCTCCGCAAGGCTGTTTCGTCGAGATTTCCATCGTCCATGTCGGAGCCCGGCTGGCCGCCTGTATCCGGTAGTTTGGGTGGTTCACTGGGCGCTTTTTCTTTTTCATCAGGCAATTCAACTGCGAAGGAAGTTGGTAAGATTACTTACTATACCAATGCCTATAGGGAAGGCGCGCATCCCTTTAGCCTCACTTAAGGGTCTCTGAAACATCTGTTGGTAACTCAACTGCTGAAAATGCAAGCCCTGACATATTTTTCGCACGAAAGTTATTAAACGTACCTTTTCAAATCCGACTGCTGATAGGCATGCTGATTAAAAATAATGTTACCAGCAGTATCTTATAAGGCTCATCAGAAATAAAGCAAAAGTTTTCACGTGAATAGTCTCGAATTCGCTCCGCACTCACATTATGGTTCCCATATCTACTGCGACTGGATCAAGAAGAAAGAAAAAAAGACCTCATGGTGACATGGCCGCCTTTGTTCACTTGGATATGAAATCGGGTACCTCGGTGAGTGTCCTAGTATTTCGAGTAGAGAAAGTAGCTTCATAACCACACCGTAAACAGCAGAGCAGCCTCACTCCTGCATCACCTTCCTACCATCTAGGCACCGAGAACTGACACGCCATTTCCCAACCTTTTCCGGAGGAGCGTGATAGACATTTTTAAGCAGCCTAATGTCCCTACTTGCGGTAGTTTTTGAGCCTGAATAGCACAACTAAGGAGCATTCATAAACCTTCAGCTGCTTCAACATTCCTTTATACTGACCTCTTCGTTCATCCTTGACGATACTTGTAAACTCGCTTTCCATGCTGGCAAGGACGTCGACAAACGGCCTCTCCGTGAAGTGAACCGGATGCTGAGAGATTTTTGCCATGAGCTCTTGGTATGGTTTCTGAAATGATAGTGATGGCGTTGTATCGGAGAAGACAGAAGATGCAGATGCCCGTCTGCGCCACGTGCGTCGAAGGCCACCAGCCTCAGCGAAGCTTGGTGAATTGTTCCTCATTTCAACGGTGCTCTCGCCAGGCTCTCTGGTAGCATCGAACTTCAGTTCTTTCTCGGTGGCGTGAGCACCTCCGTTAAAAGCCGATGCGTGGCGGTCTTCCAGGACGCTATGGGTGCCCTGCTGGGGCGTCTTTTCGCTGGTCCTGTGGCTGCTTAATTTTGCATCGTCGACAACTTCTTGGTTCAGCCCATACGCAGGTGGTGAAGGACTGGCAGGTGCGAACTTCACTCGCGGCCACATTTCGCTTGACGTGTTGTCAATTATCTCGACCGAAGAAGGCCAGGCTACTTCTCGAGGCTTGAATTGGCCAGCAGCGGCCTTTGCAGTGCGTGAGATTGCTTTTGATGGCTTCAATACGCCAATGAGAGCCGCGGCATTCGCATTCGAAGTACGTGCTTTTTCGGAAACGTAGTCTTCACTGGCGCTATCTCTGGGTTCATCACTTGAGCTGTAATTGAACTTTGTTGGAGGACGGTGATTCCCCAACTTGGCATCGTGCTTGACATCGCTTGTGATGACGTCAACATGTTTCTCAACCGTAGGTTCGGTTCGTTCCTCGTTGAAACACAGAATCACGGGAGATGGCCTTGCTGCACCGCAGGGACTGCTGGGAGTGACTGCCTCTATTCTCGGCACGCAGTGTAAACCTCTGTTCACGTTGGCATCTAGGGACGAAGCTCTTGCCTCTTCGACATGTAGCTCGGCCATTTCTAGAAGCAGCTGACTGGCTATTTCTGCGACTTGTGCGATGTTGATTTCTTCCGACCTAACACTGTCCCATTTCTCGGAGCATAGGAACTGGCCTATCGGCGAGGGCCTCGCTGCTGTGCAATTGGTGTGAGATCCGCTAACGATTGCTGAGGTGACAGGCGTGCTTCGATCTGTGTGGCTCTGACCACCTTTCTCGATAGAATTTTTCGCCTCACTGGGGTGCAACTCTGTTACGACGTCAGTTTTTGGACAGGCAGTTGGAGGAGACTCTGTAACTTTTGAATAGCTTGGACGCGTTTGAGCCTCAGTCTTCTGTTTTGCCATGTGGGTCTTTTCAGCGCTTTTGGCACACGCTGCGAGGATATCTAGGTCATCGAGGACACATGCTTGCTTTTGTCCTTCATCCTTGGTCGAACTGTGAAGGACTGTAGCACCAAGAACGGTTTTCATGGAGACAGTGCCTTGCTCAGCACCACTTCTTTTGGAGTTCTCTCCGTTCCTTTGAGCGCTTTTTAATCGAATTTCAAGTGATGGAAGCGTGTTTGTTACAGGAACTACAGACGACCTCGACTCTATTGTGTCGTATGTTCCTCTCCTGGACCGGTACTCGCTTTCATAAGTACGAGGAAGTCTGTCGGGAGTACTCTGCGTTGTGGATGTCTGCGTTGGGGCATTAGCTTTTTCCACCACGTTCGATCCCACGGCGTTCGCGGCCCTTTCACTTGTAGGCTTCGGAGCAGGCTCAGTGGTTAAAGTTTGCTGCTTTGCGGGCTCTGTTGAGGCGGGGAAGCCACGGGCAGGCGCAGATAGCCCAAACACTCCGCCTGTAAAACACACGCCAGACGAAAGATTCATAAAGTTAAGTTTCATGATGAATCGAATTACCGTATGCTCAGTTAATACCCGGACAACAAGCTATAATGCAGGCTTTGTATACACAATATGATATCCTCAAGAAGTACAACATGCGTTTCTAAACATACAGCCTTTGCCAGCGTTTACTTCTGAAGATACACAAGTATGGTGCGAATAGATCACTGTTAGGTGCTACTGAACAAATATGCTATGGTGCCTGTTATCCCTTTTCAAAACTTGCACTGAAGCTGCGCCCACAACATACCAACGTAGTTTTGTTGTTGGCTGTCGCGGAACTATTTGGGTGATGCATTTCGTAATACTTGGGTAATGTAATAATCGCCAGTTTGCAGCGTAATGTCCAAAGCAACACTGTCCACGTCGCGCGACCCGGATGGATAACCCTGAATGATTGTACATATATACAGTGACGTCCGTTCCATAAATAAACTGATGCTACTGATGATGGTGCTAATGATGAGCGTTCGAATATTAACTATGTTTTTTTTCTCTAAGAGTAGACTACTCATACTGTATAAGGCGTGTATAAAATTGTTGGGGCTCCCGTAATCTAGAGTAGATGTAAGCATAAAATGGCAACCGGCAAAGCACATTGGTTGGAAATGATGCTAGCCACAATCTTAAAATGGGTGTAGTGCGTGTTCGCAACGGCACACCCCACCACTCCCCACCAAACCACACCAAGCCATACTGTGTACTTGTCCATATAGACGCTGCCCAGCTAGAAAAAAGAAAACCTGCTGAAGGTGACACGAACGGCAGCGAACGATGCCAGGGAGACAGAGCACACTACCAAGGTAGAAAAGGAAATCGCCTGAAGGAGGCGCCATGCAGCGTGTCGCCATCTCTCGAGCCGACGCAAAACCCACGCCGCGTAACCTACGGACCGCTGGCATTCAAGAGAGCACAGGCAGCGCGGTCTCAGCGCCAAAAGATTCCAAGGAAATGTATGGCGCCCCGTATCTGCCTTTTGAACGTCGAATATTGGAAATGACTAATAACACTTCAGCGTGCTAGAAGTTAACAGCTTGAGTAATATTGTGAACAAGTATTAGGAAGAATACGGAAGCAATATTTTTTTTGTAACTTGTTTGGGAAGTAACTAGCCTATGCATGTGGTCCTGTACAAAGTGTTGGGGGCCAGAGACCGCATTTTCTTAAGTTCTGACTGGTTGCCCGGATGACTTCGTTTTGTTCTCGTAACTTGCCCGGGCGTTTTCGTTTGAGTGCCCAGACAACGGCACTGGATTCTAGCTCAAAGTCACTTGAAGGTCGCTGACAACGGGAGCTAAAATGATTTCATGCTTATTAATAATCGGCGCACGCATCGCAGGTGGTCCATTGACTTGCTGCGTCTTGTGAACAGCGGCCAGCACGCCGGCGTCCGACGGGAGCGTAGTGGTGACGCCCGCGGAGGTTGTCCTGAGCGTAGACGTGGTGACCGCGGTGGACAAGTCGGCGCTGTGACGTCCCCTGAGACGACCGCGCCGCCGCTTCAGGTCCTTCATGAACGAGTCGTCCGTCATTGTTGACTCGGACGGTGGCGGTTCGCGCCTTGGGAAGGAGAACACGGGTGGCAGGCTGGGCGTCGTGACGAGATGGTGCCTGCACGAGTTGCAAGCGGGCAGCACAGCGGCGCAACGTTATCGGCGTGCTTTTCACTTATAGCAGCAAAGGAAAGGGAAACTTGTTGACGAGGGTGGACAAGGCTATTGACCAGTAGCCGTGATCGCCACACATTACAAGGGGGACGGTGAAGAAGGGGCACAACACTGGTGGTTAAATGGGCACTAGAGAAAAACGAATAAAAACAAAACAAAAATAAATATAAGTCAGTTTAGTAGGTCAGGTTAGCACCCACAAAAAAAGAAAAAACTCTCTGCATTTATTTCTTCCCAGTTGGTCGATTCTAGCGGAGAAAATTAGCGCCAAATTCTGCGTACTTTAATCCCGTGCCAATACCACAGAACCGAGGACGTTAGTCAGACGATGCCGGATTTAAAGTTATGTTTGCATTCTTGAACTGCTATTGTGCAAAACGAGTCCCAGTAGGTTTAGAGGTACAGTATTTCCTTATTGGAGAGCGGAAGTACTCTCGAGGCGCGTCAACTATTAAAAACGTGCATAGTTTTTCATTTTTATGGGTAAGAGGGGGGCACACTGTCTTGTTCACTTTTCGTTGGGCCTGAAGTTACAATACAATATACAATACAATACAATACAATACAATATGTTCATTTAACATCATTCGGATGTTGAGTGCAGCGGTAAAAAGCCAATGAGAAGTGAACATCGATGTTAAACTTGCCGAGTAATTTACATTTAAATTCTCTGTCAAGTGTTATGTTTTACGTGTCAGAACACCACATCGTGCGCAGCTGGCTCCTGTAAATTCTTCATCAAACGGTGTAAATGTTAGGCCTCACATAGGTTCATATTTGCATCTTACTATATATGTATATGTATTACACATTCTCGGGTTTTAAGTACCAGTATTATTTAGCAAAAAGTGTGTCGGTTAAATGCGAAAACAAGCACACTTATAAAAAGTTAACATGATTTGAGAAGAACACTTCGCGAGCATTCGGTGCTGGGTATGTCAAGTTGGTGTCGACACGCATATTTCGTTTTTGCATATATGCATAGGTAAACCTGCAAGCAGTTTCTCCACGGTTGCGTGTTGCCACCTTATGCAGCGCTTCAAGGCGCAAGGGCCGAGCGACGTACGCACCTGCCTTTCCCTGTTTCGATGGTGACCACAATCTCTTGATCGTCGCTGAGTATCCTCCGCATCTGCTCGTCCTCGGGCAGCAGCACGTGAACGGGCGACGAGCTGCTGTGCACGCTGCCTTCCGGCTTTGCTTCTGGGAGGCAGCGAAATGCCAGGCGCGGGCTCTAGCGGGTGACGTGGGGAACTTAAGCTTCAAAAAATTGCAGCGGCGATCTACGGCATTATGTCGCACCTCGTTTGAAGTCCCGGCCGGATTTATCGTTGAAACCGCCTTCACCACATGCTTTATATATATATATATATATATATATATATATATATATATATATATATATATATATATATATATATATTCTTCCCGCCCACTTTGACACCCTTGACGCTAACCAAAGCTAGACGGCTCCGTGCATACAATGTGCAAACGTTAGACAAATGTCGGGGACCTTTGCTCCGGATATATTTACCACTAGGTCGAGTACGTCACCGCCTTTCTTCGTGCAAGAGTCAATGCAACTGCTCTTTTATTAAAATATGTATTACTCCGCCCGCGTGTGCCACATGCACTTTGGAGCTATCTGGAAAGCGCGGGAGAGCGATGAACAAGAACTGGGCAGGCCGTCTGCTGGAGCTGTGTCTGCCACTGTGCCTTTACGCGTAAATGGTTACATGTAAATAGTTACGCCTAAATATGATACATTGAAATTGAATTGAATGCCGGGGTTTTACGTGCCAAAAACATAATTTGATTATGAGGCACACTGTAGTGGGGGATTCCGGATTAATTTTGACCACCTTTAATGTGCCGCCAATGCATGGGACACGGTCGTTTTTGCATTTCGCCCCCACAGAAATGCGGCCGCTGCGGCGGGGATTTTATCCCGCGACCTCGTGTTTAGCAGCGCAACACCATAGCCGCTAAAACACCGCGGCGGCTTTAAATCTAAATAGTCTGTGCTAATCATGAGAACGCATTCAGAAGAATGATTTCACATTTACAATCAATCAATCAATCAATCAATCAATCAATCAATCAATCAATCAATCAATCAATCAATCAATCAATCAATCAATCAATCAATCAATCAATCAATCAATCAATCGTGTTTTGTATTTCACCTGCACGGGGACCTCCTGTTAGGATGTTATATATACAATAAATGTACACTATAACAGAAGTACTTTAGAAAGAACAGATAGTCGAAATAACAAAAAATCACAGGACATCAATCCTTACACTATAAAGCTGCAAATACGTGATAAAAGTAAGTATTAGCTATAAACAAGAAATGGTGGCAACTACTTTTTGAAGTAATTCTAATGAGGAAAAATGTTTATTGTGATATGGGAGTGATTTAACAATGATAACGCAGCAAGATAACCAGTATTCCTTCCATAGTTCGAGTGTATGGAAGGCAAAATAAAAAAAATTTCAGAGGCACCTTTGGTTGAGTTAACATTTACGAGACGATTACCCAATAAGATATTGAATGAAAGCAACTGATTTATAGACTTGAAGAAGTTAGTCATGATATTAAACTGGACTAATTTATGTATGGAGAGTATCATGAAGCTTTGGAGTACATGCGATACATTAGAACAGTATGTATGAATGTTAGTATTCTAACAGCTTGGTTCTGTATATATTGAAGTGGCATCAGGTGAGTTGGATAGGTGTTTCCCCATGATGAGATGCAGCAATTAAGATGGCTATGAATAAAGGCAAAGTATAATTCAAGTAAGTTTGACGTGGGAAAATAGTGATGTGCTTTCAGCAATATTCTTATGCCATGCATCAAATTGTGTTGAATGCACGCAATGTGACATGTATTTCAGGTTAGAATCTAGTATTGGTACGAAAAATGGGGGGGGGGGGATTCGTGAGCCGGAAACGAGCCACATGAGCCATTTTCTAGAAACGTGTTGTTAGGCTGGCGTCTGTTCGAAGCATGCTTCTGTTTTGCCTGGGAACACCGCGTCTTGCGCGCGTTTATCCGCCCTGATAGCATAGTGGGCATGGCGTTGCGCTACTAAGCTCGAGGGCGCGGGATCGAATCCCGGCTGCGGCGGCCGCATTTCGATGGGAGTGAAATGAGCAATGCGATGGAGGTGAAATGCCTGTGTTCCCCTTCAATGGGTGTACGTTAAAGAACCAAATGTGCTCAAAATTAATCCGAAGTTCCTCACTACAGCGTGCCTCGTAATCGAATTGTGGTTTTGGCACGTAAAATCCCAGAATTTCTTTTTCTTGCGCGCGCTCGTATTTGCACGAGTGGGTAACTTAACGTGCATGTGTGGTATAGGCATGTGCAGTTAAGTGTGAAGTTAAGCATGTGTAGGCACGTTCAGCAGTGTGTGTGGAAATGCCATCGAGTCCGTAATCGTAAAGCACGGTGGCGAGGCGAGAGATCGCAGCGGCAGCCGATGTAGCAGCGCCGAAAAAGAACAGGGACGCGAAAAAAATAAATAAAAATAAACGTGATGACACAAGCGCTGTCTTTCAATATAAGGTTTAACGTACATCTTCACCCACGGCCGTGGGATTAAAAAAAAAGAAGAAGAAGGAGCGACCGTGGTACACCTCCCGTATATATACAAAGCCTAATGCGCCAAAACTAAAACGAATGAAAGACATTCAAAACATTTACAATATCTTGGACTTGTAGGCATACATGTGCAATTAAAGATGTTTCACATATGCACATTCATCTTGGTTAGAGAAATGGAGGGCAGTGGATGTCCAGTAGAAGACACGCCTAGCTTTACTCCTTGTGTTCTCGTGTTGTTTACCAGGGTGTCGCTTTCTTCTAGCAGAGTCTACATCGGCCAGACCTGGCATTGCATCAACGTCCGCCTGAATGAACACCACAACTCAATAAAAGATTTGCGCAGCTTCCTCTCGCCATTTTCGTTCATTCGGCTGCGCCCTGGATGCTGCAAATACCTCTATCGCTGTGAGACACAAAGATAAGCGTAATCAAGAGATAGCTGAAGCATATCATACTGATAAGCGCGCGCAGGTGTGTGCAAGTGAGCATTTCAGTTTTTTTTCTCTCTCTCTCTCTCTCTCTCTCTCAAAAAAAGAAGAAAGCAACTCAATATGTACATCTGAAGCATTTTTCACACATGTGCTTGTACAGGTGCTATTGTAAAGGCTTTGGCTGCTTTCAGTCCGTTCTTGTTTTAACGCATTCCGCTTTGTATACATTTTTAACGTGTCCGCATTCATTAAACCTCCAGATAAGGACAGCGCTTGCGTCGTTGCTTATGACGTTCGTGTAGTTTTTTTTTTGCGTCGTCTCCGGCTCGACCGGTTCTCTGTTCTTCCCGTAAACTTTTGCTGACTTGCGGGATCCCTGTCATTAAACTTTGCATCAGATAATGCTTACAACTGCAAGTCATTACAGGTCTTTAGGGGTTAGCTCTCCGTCAAAACTGTTCCTGATGTATGCCTGCCATACACAGTACGAAACCTACAGACAATGAAGCCAAGGGAAAGCATACGGAAATCAACCGTGTATTTACTTAAAATGTAGGAATAGCTCGAAAAAAAAAAGATCAGAATGCCTCTTGTCGCCGGTGGGAGCTGAATCCGCATCTTCCGCATTGCGCGCGCGATGCTCTACCAATTAAGCTACAGTGACTTCCATCCTCCTGTCTACCTTTTTTCCCCGTATTTTTGTTTTAGTTCTAGTTCCAGACTTGTAAGAACGGAGCCTCAATACGCACGACTACGCCCCAAGAGCGCTTCAGCGTGCGTGTACGAAGGCGCCCTAGGTGCAAGCGTTAGCCAGCGTCACCCGTGACCATGGTGGACGACTTCGATCATCCTTTCGTGACCTCCGAGATTACACCAACGCGCCTTTCCAGCAAAGGCCGCGCCCGTGCTAACTAGGAGGCAACAGGCCTTCCAAACGCAGGCTCCGCCGCAGCCCAATTGGTGGAGCACCTTACGTGTAATATGGAAGATGAGGGGTTCGGTTCCCATGGGGGCAAGTTGTAGCTTCATCCCTTTTCATTTTTCCATTTCCTCATTATTTCTTTATTGCAGGTAAAACTCCAATTATATTTCTTTATGCTTTCTTTGGATTCATCGTCTCTTGACTTCACATGGTCGTAAGGAACAAAAATGTAGCCCCTCGGTTGCCGTCATACTTAAAGGTAGTCAAGAGACGGTCGCATTAAATAGTGGAAGCTGTTCGATTGATGACTCCGGCAAGACAGCTCACCGATCTCGCGCTTCCGCTGACAGACGAGATCTCGCTTTTCGGGCGTCCGGTGCAGCAGCAGCGGCGTGTCGCTCTTCTCTGGATCGTCCTTCGAGGCGCGCTCGTTCTCAGACAGCGACGAGGATCGCTCGGCCTTCGAGCAGCACTCGTGCAGCGTCGACAGCCCTGTCACCTGCGACCGGTGCACTGCGGGTTCTTCCCAAGTTGCTGTGACCGGTCGCGAGCGAGCGTTTGGTTTACAGCGCTCAATAGCAGAATGTTGCAGTCGTCATTCTTTCGCACCGCTTTCGATTCGATGCGCCAGCTGTAGTTGTAAGTGAATTAGCCGAAGGCGACTCAGCCTTCTTCGCATGCGCAGAGTAGGGTGCAATAACTTGAAGGTGCCGTTGCCAACGGTCATTCCTTGTTCACTCCTTTCTAGCTTATCGAGCTTTTGTGCAGGGCAAAATAGCGTGGTTTTAGACGTGTGTTATATACTTATCGGTAAAACTTATTTTATACACGTTCTTGCGCTCCGAGTTTATTAATTTGACCTAGAGTAACTGCCACGAAAAGGTGTTCAGTTCCATCCCTGGATCAGCGAGAACTTTTCTTTAAATGCGAAGCTTTTGAGAAACCCGTATGGGTTTTCTTTCTGGCTTCCTGAAATTCTCTGGCAAATGACTAATTTTTTCCTTTTTATAAATCTTTCTCTACCTTGCGGATTTCCCGCAGAACTGATTTGATACACCTGTCCCTTGAAGTGTCCTTGAAAGCTGTGTTGTGTGCTATACTGTCGTGAGTGCGTGAACATTACTTTTAGCATGCAGATTCTTTTGCTCTTGCACAGAAACGCCTCTAAATAGTTAACGTGTCCGCTTGCGTTTCGCTCGCTATTTCTATTTGGGACAACACGCTAAGGCTCGGTGTCGGCGTACCCTGCGACTTGAGCCCTTGTGGCTGATGTAGCGGGGTGGGTGCCGAGGCAGGCTTATTTCGCTCTGCGTTCGCAGTCGCCTAGGTTCGTCGGTGTCTTCCAGTGCGTCGCACTCGCCTTCGCGGTACTCGCACCTGCGTCCCCAGGCCCAGCGTCCGCGCAACACGCGCGCCGTCGATGACGTTGAGGACGTGTCAGCCTGTAGGCTTAGGCCTGCCTTGGCACTGAGGCTGCTGGAGCGCTCACGCTCTCGCAGCATCCTGCGCCCGAGTAACGGGTCAAGCTGCCGTTATTTGGTCGAGTGGTTTCGAGCTTACGTCACGTCGTTACATTTCTGTACACGAGTTTCGAAAAAAAGTGTTCTACGAGTCGGTGGCGTATTCGACGAAGGTGTATAATCTTTCTTCGCGAGCACACATACGCAAACGGGTACGCCTGCATGCATTTTTGTAAGCCTTACTTTTTGCTCGGGCTAAGTGTAAGTACACGTTCCTAAAATAATATGCTTTAAATAGATGCTACAACCCTTTCACATTGTTCAAAGCTTGACTTTACACGCCATGCATATGCAGACGCGTGCTCTACTGTATTCTCTCGCTGTTGCTAACATTCCTAAGAATAGCTTAAGTACAGCGCTACTTGGCATGGAATTGCGTTTAAGCGACGTTTTATACCGCTCTTTCAAACTTTTATATGCGCCCCCATTGCTGTAAGCGCTGACTTACTTTTGGTACGCGTAACCTCCAGCAGCAACGAGCAACGCCAGAACTAGCATAACGCTGATGGCGGTCGGCAAAATGTTTCCGGCTGGGCCGGACGCTGAAAAAGGAGAAACGGTCGATCGCAGCGGGCGTTATTTCGGCGCAGTTTTCACGCATACGCAAGGCATTGACCATTCTTTATGCAGGAAGAACGCAGGAAGAAAATCAATCAATCAATCAATCAATCAATCAATCAATCAATCAATCAATCAATCAATCAATCAATCAATCAATCAATCAATCAATCAATCAATCAATCAATCAATCAATCAAATGATTGAATAATTACATAATTATATAAGTATGCTTACCCGATTTCAATGCGAAAGCATTAAGACTTGTCCAAGTTATTACCTTAAATTAAAACTCCACCTTATCCACCTTCCTCTAATTTGAACCACTCTTAATCCATCTTAATCCACTTTGATCCACCTTAATCTAATTTTGGGAGTGGTCCAGGTCTGACGACATGACTGTTCACCGTGGGATTTCGCAGTGCGAGCCGCAGCAGTTCCAGCGCCGGGAACGTGACGTCGTCACTTAATCACGTGGGTTTTGCTACCATCACATGATAATTACGGACGCCGGATTTTCCACTTCATGGGGCATATAATGCTTCTGCATTAAAGTAGAGAAAAAAAACTACAAAATCTGAAACCATGACAGCGTTCGCACGGGGTCCCATGAAAAGGCTGCCACTGAATTTTCTCGCATCGAGCAAGTAGGCAGTATAGTTATTCATTTATTCATTTACATTAAACTGCCGTTTCAATACTGGATAGTGCAGGGCGGATTACTGCAGGTATAAGCAAAGTAATGCAAGAGAAAAATAAGTACAATAATATGTAGTTATGCAACAGTCTAGTGAATATATTTCTCGAAAGGAGCTATGTATCGTGAAGAGAATAGAGTACTGATAAATGTCTCGTTTGCTGAACGCTTCGTAAAGATATGGCAAAACAATGGGGCGTTCTCTTGGCAAATGCATGTTTTTATTATGGTGTCGAATTGACAGCTTCAAAGGCCACGAATAGGAGAACGCATGCAATATTTCCAGCCTGAATTACGTCTTCGATGCTCTAACTTGATAGCTACCTTGCAATTGCGCAATGAAGTAGATCACACCATGAATTCAAAGTGCACTAACCTTCTTAGCTCTCTTAGAAGCGTTTCAGAGGCACTTTCGCTTTACACTCTGGAGTTGGGGGCAAACGTAGTCCAGCGAAGTAGGGAAAAACAACTCGAATGCACTCACGCAGCAAACAGAGCCTCCCCGGTGACAGTTGAAAGGGCTGTGAGCACTTGCACAAAAAGTTGACGCACCGAACGTTCGGGTTCTTGAAACTGCACTCTTGATTGCTGACGCACGCCTCGTAAAGCTCTTTGGCTAACGAAAGAAAAAAAGAAAAGAAAAGAAAGAATGAAACAAGGAAAAACGAATAAAAAACAGAACGCTCTTCACACACACACACACACAAAAGAGAAAGGTGACCGAACGCAGTTGCGATAGCAAGTTGAGGTCTCTCCTGCGCGCAGTTTTGCTGATGTACAGTACGTTCTCTTCGTCACCAACCATCGCTTCAGGTGCACGTTGATAAAGCTGTGCCTTGTCTGAAGCCCCTGTATGATGCAGCCAAGGAGGTTACATACTTGGCTGCGGCGCTATATTGTGGCGCCATCTAGCCTACACTTCGCCATCTAGCATATAAATGCTCGTTCTCACATTATTGTGGCTCTCCCGCCTCGTTTATTCACCCCTTTTTTTTTTGCGTTATTATACATATGGCAAACAAGGAGCTTTAGACAATCTGACGTGAACCGGTGCGAGTGATAAGCGTAAATTAATATTGCAAGTGAAGTTTTGCATGTGTACACATGTCTGTGACGCATATGACACACAAAATGCGTTTGACAAGAGGTTTCAAGAACCATTGGAAACACTCATAGCTGACAATCGCAAGTAAAACAGTCACTAGCTGAGCAACGCGACACAAAACTGCCAACTCTTGCGATATCAGGGAGTTGTATAAATAGTGCACCCAAGTGTGTTTGCGTTGCCAAAAGTCCTGCTTGCGTTACCTTGTACTCCTTTTGCGTTACGTCCGGTGGTTTGCGCCCCCTAAGTATTGGTGCCCGAAACCTAGTATTCCCTATCGACGCTGTCATTCCCACGCAAGCATTCGCAAGGTCATATTTCTTATATGACATTTATTTACTTACGTCGGACGCACTTTTGGACTCCACCTTCGTCGACGTAGACGGGCGTCGACGGAGCGCAGGCGCATCGGGATACGCGAGCTCCGTTACTGCAAAACGGCGATGCATGCACGTAAGCGAAGCATGGAAAGTGCCGGCATGATAAGATTCGGAGTCGACGCGAGACACATTGAAGCTCTTTATGTGTGTGCAACAATCTAATTAGTTCTTAATGCGCCTGGTCTTCAAGAGGACGCTTTAGCTCGCGCCAAAATCCGATGCCGCCTATTCTAATACATATAAAAGGTGTAACCTAATGAAATTTGTCGTATTTTAGAAAAAAAGGTTAACTATAATTACTGTTGAAGCGAAATGTTGAGTTAATGCCTGAATTGCTCAAAAAAATTTTGAAAGAAATGTGAAGCTGGAAAAACACAGAAGCACAATGTTTGCAAATTCGTAGCTCTGCACCTGAAACAGATATCGCAGTTCTGTAAGCTGCATCTGTTAAAGCATTCAAAGCGAACGCATTAAAAAAAATTATGGGGTTTTGCATGCCAAAACCACTTTCTGATTATGAGGCACGCCGTAGTGAGGGATTCCGGAAATTTGGACCACCTGGGGTTCTTTAACGTGCACCTAAATCTAAGTACACGGGTGTTTTTGCATTTCGCCCCCATCGAAATGCGGCCGCCGTGGCCGGGATTCGATCCCGCGACCTCGTGCTTAGCGAACGCATTCGATATATCACTTTATATCTTACCTAAATTTTTTACATTGTTACAAGGGTTTTGCAAAACTCCTAGTCACACATTAACGGTCTACTTGAGAGCCATGTATAAGACTTCAATTCTGGCCGCGTTAAATTTACTATTAGATGCAATACAGAATTCGGATATTCTTTTACATTGTTGAGTGACAGAGTTGTAAACTTGATAGGTTCCTGTTCTGAAAATATTTACTTTTCAACAACTTTTAGTAAGAAATTCACGATCTATATATAATATTTGTTACCAACGGGCGCAAGACTAACATTTTCTTTTAAATGCACCAAACTTCATCAAATTTGCGCCAGTGATTGCCGACAAAAACAATCTATTTTCCCATGTACTTAGATAGGAACACCCAAGCTAATTAAAATAGTCGTGTTCGCTAACAAGCGAAGCCCCTGACCTGCCTTTTAGGCACAACGTTTGTAACATGTACAACTTACAGCGTATATGTTCATTCCGTCTTCTTGCTTCCTACATGTTCTGTTCATCGTAAACACGCTGTATGAAGGTGATACAATTGCGTATGGCTCAGTGAATGTGAACCATGTCTGCCCGCGAAGCGCAGCCATCGAAGAAACAGGTCAAGCACGCCTAGCAGTAACGAATTCGCATCTTTATTCACCTCGAACGCGACTACTGCGGCCACTTATACATTGCCCACTAGGCATGGCGCAGCAGCAACACAAAAAGGCAGCGCTGCTTGGGGGCGCTGCATTTCAGCAACTTTAACATTGTGTCAGAAGGCCTCTTAAATCGCAGAACGCCTAGGCGCCTTGATCAGTGACGTCACGTGCGTAGGTCGACAGCTCATACGCTCCTATGGGTGCTACGGGCGACGTTTAGCGTGGCTATTTTTCGAAAGCAAGGTTGGCAGTGTAAGCGCAAGACAACTTAAAGGACGTCACAGACAATGATCGCAGGTCTTAACGTATATAATAGGCGTTGGTTGGCCGTATCGGTCCAGATACGAAATGTGCAACGTCCTTGACACTCATCCAGTTATGCGAAAGCACGCTGCTTGAATATCATATGACCACTTGTTCATGAAAACATTCCGATGATGGGTGTTGTATCAATTGACGAAACATCCGCATACTCATGCGAATATCTTGGCGAAAGATTAGAAGGGATCGGAACGCAGTGCAGAACGACTGGACGTTGCTGTGGCTTGTTAAGTTTGATTCTGGATAAGACATTTCTGCTTAACAGAGAAGCACGCTTTACAGGCAGCACATTACAAAATAAGTAAAGATGTTTTGTCAGCATGTAGGCCCATGAAGTCAGGGGCCCAGACTGACGGCTTTATTACTTTGAAACTAATGCGCACTTTCTTCTTTCGCCATTACATCTAAGCTGGGCGGCAAAATTAAAAGAAAGGGCTCCTGAATGCGCAGGTGACATTCTCCTAAATAATTTCTTTTTTGTTGCTGTGCCATATTTTGCGCGCAGGATAGCCAAGAGGCAAGGAGAAGGCGTAACGTTGAGCGAAAGTATGCGTACCTTGTGCACGCGAGTCCGAGAAGGACGTTGCACTGGCGTTCGAGCGAGCACTCTGAGCCGAAGCCCAGAACCACACTCGTGCCACCGAAGACGCCTTTGTCGCCCTTCGACGTGGGTTCTGACCGGTTTGACTGGACATCTACTGCGGCCCGGAAAAAGACATGCAGTCTACCGAACACAAGTCCTTTCACAGTCTTTTCATTACACGAGCAGCGCGACGGAACTCAAGACAAGGAAAAGCGGGCGACGACACTGGCCAAATACAGTTTTGTTTAAGTAGAAGAACGGACAGTATATAAGTAAAGCAAATTGTAATGTTATCGAAACCAAAATGCTGTTTATCAATTAAATGCTGTGGAATTATTCGCTCAGAGCTTTTAATACCCATCTGTTTCCAATATGAATCGAAGTGAGAAACCCCAAAACCCATAGCTCGTGGCAATGCAAGGACAACGGGGCGTAACACATGCTCCAGGTTAGCACGTGTGGACAGCCATGGCATGTTCCTGCAGTGGGGTAGACTGACACAGCTCTTGCCCTTTGTTTTTTTTTATAAAGTATGTTTCTATATAAATATTTCGCAGATTTATTTCGACTTTATAGTTTACTGCTTCTTCCTTTTATAATAATAATAATAATAATAATAATAATAATAATAATAATAATAATAATAATAATAATAATAATAATAATAATAATAATAATAATAATAATAATAATAATAATAATAATAATAATAATAATAAAACCTTGCTAGTCAGCGCTGTGTGCCGTCGCCACTTTTTCCGTCGTGGTCCCGTCCCTCTGTTTCTGTCATGAACGTAAACAAACTTGCGCAGTCCTCTGTCCTTCGGAATATTTGTAAAAGTTCGACGGTATATTTTGAAGGTAGCGTTCTTTTCCGATAGAGTACCTGCAACCGCCCTTGTTACCGGGTGTACAAATGGATACATTGTTAAGAGTATCGTGAGCGCTATTATTTTGGGCGCTGACAAGTTTCGAGGTGCTGTTGCAGGTTACACCGAAAACGTTGTTTCAAGAATGCGAGGACGTAAAAAAAGAAGAGAGAGATTGTTATGCGTTTCAGGAATTTTCATGTTCTTCTTGTACGTTCACGGGCAGAACAGCCCTTGAAAGTAACGAGTGGTTGGAAATACGTGTGCTGGACAAATAGGAGTTGCTGCATCGCCTTATAAGTGAATATCAATGCCAAAATAAAATAAAGATGACGACCTGAACACTAAGCAAAATAAAAGAGGCGATTCGATGAAACGTACAGTTAGAAAAAAGAACTTCACCTACCTGTATCCGAGCTGCTATGGCTGCCAGTCAAGCCGTGGAAAGAGTCTTGGAACGAATCGAACGGATTCCCGACACTAAATAATAAAAAAAGAAAACTCTTACTAGGTACTGTTCACCACAACGCAGTGTTGCGTGCCTCTATAGAAACATTTTTCTTGGTCATGGTTTCGTAAATGTTAGCTCAGTGCAGGCAAAGTATTTTCTCGAACGAGTTCATCAATTTTCACGCCGAAATTAGGAATGCATAAACACAGACAATTGCCTTCCAGTATAACCATAGACTCTGAACGCGTTGCCCAGGCGCGGCGTTGGAGCGGTAGACGTACGCGCGCGAATATAAAATGTATTTTGAATTACGTTCTCCAAGGCAGGAGAACATTTTTTTGCATTTTGCTAACTTTATGTATTTCTGTTCTGTGATCCTTCTAACTGGTAATAAAGAAAAAAAATATTGTGGCCTAATTGTTAGAGCATCGGGCTGCTGTACTGGAGAACCGACGTTCAATTCCACAATCAGGCACGTAACTCCTTTTTATTTAGGTGCGTGCTATCGGGCAAGACAACAGAAGCTGCCAGCAGCCAAGGTCAGGAAACTCCGGGAGGGTTCCCAAAGAAAGCTTCGCTTTAAAGCTTGGAGCCTGAAAATAGGAACTATAGAGGAAGAGTGCCCGGATTATCAGAACTTAAGTAGCGCTGAAGATAGGAACTATAGAGGAAGAGTGCACGGAGTATCAGACGGATGAAGTTACGGGAAACGAAGGGTCTCGGGGCCGCGGATTCACAAACATCTTTCGTAAATGCTCTTTGTCATTGGCTAGCCGGCTTTGCTAATAAATCACGCGTCAGGATTGGCTGAAATTTTTTCGCACGAAGAATTTCAGCGTAAGACGTTTCTTTTTGAAATACGGGCCTCGATGTTTAGTGAAGTCGCTGCTGAAGACGCCATGCGCTTTACGGGAGGCTTACTTTTATCCGCGGGCAGCTGGCTTTTTCAGAACTTAGAAGCCAAGCGCCCAGAAGTAATAAGACATTGTGAGCTCTATTTTTAGTTTCTGAAGACGCCAATAGTCACTGAAGAAGTCCCAGAAGACATTAACTTGTTTACAGTGGCTGTCGACCGCTTTTAGTAGGTACTTAAGGCAAAAGAAGCTAGCCTGATGTCAACTTTGCTTTTTTTTTCTTGTGCACCACAAGGAAGATAACATAAGACTTACGTGAATAACTAGAACACTTCAAATGGCACATCTAGTTATCATGAGTGTAGTTCACTCGCTAGCAAAGCAGGCGGCCTGCGAAATGTAACTCGCAGTAGAGCTGCCACATTTGAAAGTATAATAAACGTTCTATCGCGTAAGTGTGCACGCGGGCACAAACACTCTCGCAGATGTACGCCAGTTCTACCATCTCATACCTGAAGGCAGCGAAGCTGCATAAGCTAGTTCTCACGCCTGAGATTTACCCGAGGTTGTGCAAACGTCCTCAATCATATCGCGTGAAATTCCTTTGCTATATCCAAGCCTTCTTAAACGCTTCGCTATATCCGAGCCTAATGCATCTGTATTGTTCGTTATATATCCGACATGTTCATGCACGTTGCGACACTTCTAGCGATGCCAGCATCTGGCTGTCCGTTCCGACAGCTTGGTTGGGCTTCATTGCTAGCTTTTCTCACTGTTGGCTTATCAGCGACGCCCTCCTGCGCGTTCTCACCGATGTGATACGGCGGGATGTGACGTAGGCTACGTCGCTGGCGCTTCTTTGATTGACGTTTGATACAGATCCAGCTATCGGCGGTCTTCGTCGCTGCCACACGAAATCCGTTGTGGAACTCCGCTTAACAGCTTCTCCGTAAAAGCTACAGCGATAGTCACTGAAGAAGGTGGGCATGGAAGCGCGACTTACTCTATGACAGCATGTTGACCGGCGACCATTAGAACGAACATGGTCGAGATCAGGCAGGTCAGGGACACGGCGTGACCAGCCATGCTTCTTCCAGATGAAAACTTCCCGCGCTTTGCCGAGCTGTCGAAGCGGTATTGAGAACAGGCAGGCGAGGCCAGGCAATGGCGGTCTTGATCGTTCTTCTCCTTGAAGCACCCTCGCCCCTCGCGGCGTGCTCACGGACGCGCGGTGCGTGCTTGCTTGCTCTTTAAATCGTGGCGCTTACCCACTATGGGGGATCGGCCAGGAAGCTGGCGGTTAACGGGTGAGATAACATGTAAAAGAGCAAGTAAGACAGGGTAAGAAGGAAATTGTGCAGGTAATATTGAAACATACTAATTTACAGAGATTGACTTTAGTGAGGACAATACGTGGTTTAGAAGAAGACAGCAATTTATTTGTAATTAATGATATAGAGTACCGTGGGGAACTTTCTTCGGGAGCCAACTATTAATTCAGAAACGTACCCTGGGATTCTCCTTATGTCGTATAGGTATATTCGCAAGTGACCATGCAAGTGGCTAAATCCGAATGCAGAGGCCCGAAGGAGTCGATGTTCTGGGAAATTACAGTAGTACAGGATCCCCTTTGTATTCAGCGCTCTTCATCGATTTACGCGTCTTGTTCACTTATGCGGACGTCAGGCGCTGAAGAGGCACGTACATAATCAAAGCAGAAACAAGGGGAACGCGATGCCACAACGAAGGCCATAAAGGTTTGATTTTTAAACGAAACTGCCTATTCCATGGCAAACATGTCCCTTTGCGGCCCAGGCATTGCTGTTTTGCAAATGAGAGCCCACATCGCGGTGGCTAGATTTATGGCGCGTACAGTTGTGCAATTTTTATCAGATTCCGTACTGACGGTCAAAAGCGTGGCAGTTTGGGCGAGTTGGTATTTCATGACTGTTTTAGGCTTGTAGCGCAGCTCGGAAGAGCAACAAAGGAAGGAGGTTGGGGTAATCAAAGGGAACGGAAAGTGCTCACTCTGTTTTTCTGTTCCCTTTGATTACCCCTACCTCCTTCATTTGTTGCTCTTCCGAGCTGCGCTACAAGCCTAAAACCGTACTGACGCCCTCTCCGGAGAAAAAGCACGTGATATTTCTAAGGTATACCGAATTCTTAAACACTAGGAGGCTTGAGGTCTCCTTCGCGAAATTACGTTGCCGCATTACGGACGACTTAAACAACTAGCTGTCGAGATTAGGGAACGCATCCATTCATTGCCATGAAAGAGCACCATGCTACATTTAAGTGGATTTCAAGTCACTGCGGTGTCGTAGGGGACGAGCCCATCGATGACGCTGCGTGGTTAGCCCTTGAAGACGGCATACAGGAATCTACACCATTGTCAACATCAGTTGTCGCTAGGAAAATTTGCCTGCTTGCACGAAACATCACACTCACCGCGTGGAACATCCAAAGTTTTCGAAACAACCGAATGCGCCACCTTGACTCCTCATTCCGCCTTCGCATCCCAACTGGACTTGGACGACGCGAAGATACCATATTTTGTCGGTCTTTACGAAGTATTTTGCTTTTCGCACTGAAATGGTCGACAACACTACGTGTGATTACTGTGGTAACGAGGAGAGTTTTCAACAAATTGTGTGGCTGTCCTCGCTATAGGCGACGAAGATATAATAAAGTTTTTAAAGACAACAAACTTGCACCGACGACTTTAGCGTGAATTGGTTTTCACTGTCGTGCCCGCATTCCTGTGCTGCGGAAGTGTTCGGCAATCGTGGATCGGCTGTGATCGTGCGTCTGTGCTTTCTGTCTGTTTTTTCCCTTTTTACTCCCCCCCCCCCCCCTCACTTCTGTAGTGTGAATCATGAAACCGGATTTTGCGTTGTTGCTGTGGTCACAAATTTGGTTACCCTATCTTACTTTCTCATTCTTTTATCGGTCTCTCCGTCGCTGAGTAACAAAGAATGAGTGAAATATAAATAAATAAATAAATAAATAAATTTGCTTTTTGTTTAGCCTGCCCAGGAAGAACACTGAAGTCTGAGTGGTGATTAAAAAAAGTAAATATGTAAAACTACAACAAAAGTTATTGTATAACATATATTGATGAAAAACACAAACAACGAACTACATAAACAGCTGCATAATAGCAACAATACAGCAGCAACAGAGAATTTCGGGAAGAAGTACACAAACAAAAGGAAGCGGTTAGCTAGTTAGTGAAAACTTTATTGAGCTCTAGTAATTGTGTTCTTCTGCGACTGGGGCGGATCCTTCAGGGGAGTCTTCCTCCTTGTGTCTTCAGCGGAGGTCTTCAGCAGCTGCTTCGTTCGTCCTCTATCGCAATTGTCGGCTGTCTTCAGTCCAGGGCTCCGCTGGCTTCTGCTGTCCGTCGTGCAAGCCGCATTAGACCCAGCTGGTCTTCGCAGCGGTCGCTGAACAGCAGTTCCTCCCCTTACTCCACGCTTGGGTGTGACATGACTGGGACTACGTCAGTTTGTTGACATGTCCATGTTATGTGGTATAACGTGGGTTTCGCATTGCACATGGACATTTGCCCTTATATATTGTGGGGTACATCTTACTTAGCACCTTAAAGTCAGGGTACGACCTTGTTTTTAGTCGTCTCCATGCGACACCTTCTTCCCTGCTAGGAGACTTCTGCTTGAAAGGAGGCTCATGAGAAAGTGCGAAGCTCGGAACAGAAAGAATACAACACGTTTTGAATTATATCGAGATGGAAAAAATTGCGGTTGCGCCGACTTTCTGCGGGGAGACGAGTGTTTGTTTAAAGAGGCGTGAAGGTGGAAGGAGTGATGTTCCCTGGTACTCTCCTGCCGAACTAGCACTGAAAGAGAAGCTAGTAGATACGATTATGCAATAATTCCACGAATGATTTTGCATAAAAAGAGGACGTCGGTATACGACTACGTCTGCAACTAAGTGGTGCAAGCGTAGGATAATTAATCTGACTTGAACCGTTGTTCGTTCGCGAGTCTGAAAACTATGTAGCCGCTCAATCGATATGCTGGTAGAATTTCTCGCGCAATTCCACGCCACTCGGGCGTGTTCAAGTTATGCGAGACATATGGATGCGAAGAATTCGAGGAAGGGAATTAGTGGGATACGGAGTTTTCGTGCAAGTCTGCAGGCGGAACCGAGCGTGCAGAGGCCACGTGATGCTACGCGCTTTGAGTGAGCGGAGGAACTTGATGTGCTATAAAAAAGCATTTGGACGAAAGGGTTGAGTCCCGTGGCACTGCTGGCGTTCTGTCCTCCATGACCGATGCTCAAGCAATATCCAGTTTTACTTCCGCAAATTAACGGCATATTCATGCTGTCCTGTATGTTTCTTGTCCGCGTCTTGATATAACGGATACGACAGGATGAACGCTAACTTTTAGCCGAGTTTATTCAGAACAAGAGTTCGCTTTAATATATAGCTAACTGTTAAGGTGCGTCCTCACTTGCGGAAATAAGCGCGCACAAAGCGGCGCGATGATTTCGGAGCGCTTGTGGTATCGTCTTCTCGTCTCGTGCCCCGTCTACGTTTTGTTAACACCAGGATGGAAAACCAACAATCCGAAGCTGCTATTCTAGAGAGAGAGGGAGAGAGAAAACTTTATTTGGTCCATTAAGGGTTTAGCGTTAGGTCTTCGTCTTCATCGCTGCAGACGCTTGGCCTTCTTAGCAGGGTTGGGCCCCTAGTCCAGGGCTCCACTGAGCCGCGCTGCTTCGCTTGCGTGCTGCGCCATTGCCCTTTGGGCGGCGAGCTCGCAGCTGGTGAGCCGGCTCTCCCACTGCTCCGCACTCGGAGTTTTGTGTTGGTGGAATGTGTAGTTACGTTTACGCTCCGAGGTTATATGGTAAAGCGTGGGGGTTGCCCCACCCCACGGGCATGTGTTCCTAAATTGTGTAGGATACATCTTGCTTAGTATATGTAAGTTAGAGAAGGTTCCCGTTTGCAGCCTCCGTCAACTATCTGCTTCTTGCTGTGTTAAGGATTTGTCTAGCGGGGAGTGTCTAATTCTCTTGTTTCTGTGGTAGCTCAGTAACTATGAATAGCCGATCTCCACGGTGAAATGCTCTCCCAGGGCGTGTGGCCGCTCGACTCGGTACGTGATCTCGCGAGCCAAGCTGTCTGCCCTTTCACTGCCTTCTATCCCCGTGTGTGAAAATTCTCGCCGCGAAAGCGCCTTTCGCGGCGAGTTTTTAAGCGCGCCGCCTTGAGCGCGCTTATTTCCGCAAGTGAGGGCGTACCTTTACGTGGTCGTGGTGAAGATACATGCAAAAAAGAAAAAAAGAAAAAGAAAGAAGAAAAAGAAAGAAAAGAGAAAAGAGTTCATTTTGCCCGCGTCTTTCTTGCACTGTTGCTTTCTTGAAGTAGGACTCACCAGCTAGCTCAAACCGAAATTCTGTTGTCCGCTTTACCCGCCGTGGTAAAGCGAAATACACAAACGCTCATGCACTGAAATTTAAACGCACCTTAGAGAACCGCAGGTGGTCAAAGTTAATCTGGAGTCCTCCAGTACGGTAGGAATCATAATAATATCCGAGACTTGGCACGTAAAACCTCTGAATATAGTTATAACTTTTTTTTATCCGCCTTTTCACTTTGTGAACTAAGGATGAAGAGGTGGTAAATTGGCTCTTGTCGCGTGTCACGTGGCAGTGAAAAGAAGCCAAAGAAGGCTCAACCGCCACTGCCGTCGCGTGCGACCGGTTCGATGCTCTTCCATTACGGCTCTGCAGAGGTGAGCTCCTTGCTAGCCTCGTGTTACCAGCAGTTAGCGCTTTGCGATCTCCGTGAAGACGTAGCAAGAAACAGCGCTTGACGCTAGGCACGGGAGGAAGCTTATTTTTGATGGCGCGCGATTGGACCATCGCGGCGGCGGAACGGGCTATGGTGGTTTGCTGCTGCTGCCCAGCAGGCGCGATTGCGGGTCCGATACCTGACTGCTGTTGCGGGGATCATTAAGGCTAAAATCCTGAAAACATTGCACACTTTGATATACAGCGTGATATAGACGTCGTCCTATCGCTACGTTTGAGACACCACATTTTTGTTTTGATAAAGTTCATGAGCCCTTGCTATCGTGTTTTCTTATTAATGCGTTCCCTTTAGGAAGGGCGCATAGGCGGTTTTAATTTCCTGGAGTCGTACAGTACTAGGCAATGACGTACTGCCTGCTATCGTGCTTTCTTTATTTGTCATTTATGCGTTCACTTTAGGAAGTGCACATAGGAGGTTTTAATTTCCTGTAGTCGTACAGTACTAAGCAATGACATATTGCTCAGCCGAAATGTTTTCAAATGCAAACATTTGCGTTTTGAAATGCTACACATAGGACTATTGGCTCATCTCGAAGCAGCAGAGACGAGGAAGAATTATCCCATCGGCATATGGGAGCTCGATATAGATGACGCTCTTCTTTAGTGAGGAAAAATAAAAAAGCGAGATCGTCACATGCAGTTGCACCTTACTACTCCTGTCACAGTGACGCGAACTAAAGAACTGAGGACTGTGTTTTTTGGCAGATGTCACCTGCCGCTGTTCTAGCCTTTTGCTGTCTTCTCGTGGTTTCGAGCCAGTCTGCAGCGATGCAGTTCGCCGTTTACCAGTAAGTTCCGTGTGCGACTGACCCCTCCTAAATGGAAGCGCCGAAAGACACGAACCACCCCTTGTCACCACTGGCTGTGCAATGAACACATGGGCGACTTTTCATAGCAATATTGAATTTGGAGACTGATACATATCCACTATCTTTGTGCTTAGGTTGACACTGCCGCCAGTGCAGGTTAATCTAACCGAACTCACGTAAAAATCGAATGCAAGATATGTTCGCCGGAAGAGGGAGGCTTGAAGTGGTTAATAGTGGTAGAACAAGGAATGTCGCTGAATCCAACGTTTCGACAAAGGGACAGCCCTGCAGAAAGACGAGGCCCGATGTTGAAACGTTGGCTTCAGCGACATTACTTGTTCTACCACAGCATTACGTAAAGCTACGCAACGAAGCGGTCTTCCAAATAGTGTTACGTGGATTGAAGAAAATAACCATATACATGCCATATAACCATTTCGCCATATACATGTTCTCCTCATTTCGTTTTCAGCGTTAAACAAATAAATGGATTCATTCGCTATTCAAGGTTATCTATTTATTAAAAATTCGTATCCCGTTCGACTATAGGAACTTTTGTCTCTTATAACGCATTCATTATTGTAGTCGTACAATCTCCTTATATTTACAAATGTCATGGAGTGAAAACATTCGTTCTGCTTCGTAGCGCCTTGTGTGTGCCGCCACGCCGGTGTCGCCAGCAACCATAGTTTGCGTGAATCTGCGCAGCCCGCCTGCTTGTGATGCTCTCTCTTCTAAATTGTGGCGTTACTTTGCAGACCAGTTCCGATGGACGACGAAGAGCCGAACAATGCCGCGCAGCTTCCGCACGACGCCACCAGGTCTGAATGGGACGACGAAAACGGTTGGTAACTGGTCGTTACAGGAAGTTCATAGCTGAGACGGTGGCAATCAATTGTTTCAAAAGGAGTATGTATGTATCTATCTATACGCTGTCGCAATTAAACAGTGTAGCTAATAAAGCCCGCCGCGAAGGATCAGTGGTTGTGTCGTTTTGCTGCTAAGCAATTTGAGTTTTGTTTGAAGTCTCGAGCCTACGGAAACATTCAACTTTTCGAACTGTTAAAAATGAGCTAGCACGCACTACTCCTATCATGCATGTGGTAGCTAGTACTTGGCAAGCGCCGCTCCAGAAAGCAATTTGCAACATTGTTCGTCAATGTAGTTATTAGTCTTTTATTGGTGCTTATCGAGCTAACTTCGATGCCCGCTACTGCTAAGAATCTTAGACATGGAAAATTAGTCCCTTCTATTTCTCATAATTGGGAAGCGCCGCTGCTGAAACACCTGGTTTACTATAATGGCGTGCTATTCTCAATTGTGAATATCGAGTGCCTTGGTTCGTGCGCTAATCGCGAACGCTCATCGTCTCCGGCGCTGTGCGGGGTGGGGGCGCAGTGCACGGAAAAGTGCACCCCGGGATGCCGTGGCCAGGCTCGCACGCGCAGGTGACCGCGAGCCACGAATCGCCGTCATCGCCGCCGTCCTTCTTCGAGCCGTCGCCGGCGTTGCCCCACGACCCGAGCGCGGAGGCTGGAGCCGACGATCCCGAGCACAAGGAAACCGGCACGGCGGGTGCCGGCTTCGGTGCGGCCTGCGGACCAAGTGAACGCTGTAGCAGTTCCCTCGGGCTTGCCTGCCTTCAGTGAGCGACATCTACGATGCAAGCGCTGTCGCCGTGTAGAGCGCGAAATTTACACCAGTACCTGCTATATTGAGCAACAAAGACAGCGTGAAAAGACAACGAGGTCTGGAAAGCATATAGGTAGAGGTTAGGTATCAGTATAGGATTGCTCAGTAGGCTTCTTGCAACATGGCGAACACGATAATGACGAGTGTAGAAACAGATGCACCAAGCGTATTTCGTTCTTGAATGCAATTTGCCCGCCTAGCAAGCACCCGTACCATATAGGGGGACGTTAGCGATGTCACCAATGTCTTCTATATTTTTTCACTGCGAATGTCGAACAGAAACATAGCGAGATTGTATTGCTTAGACCACTGCACTTTCCTCATAGCACCGCTTCGGGACGTTAAACCCCAAAGTATAATTTGGTTTTAGCAATTAGGACCTGAAATTCCTGTCCTCCCTTTTGTCAGCCAAACCACGATAGAAGTATAGAAATAAAAGCCGCGCCGTTCTTATAATGAATCGTGCCTGTAGACTTTTGGATCGAGGGCGACTGGAATCAATCTTAACAACGCAAGAAAAAGCACTCTATAGAAGTTCCCCCAGTTGATTGAATATTTTGTTCTTGAATCGTTATTGCTCCTCAGCTATTGCAATAGCGGGATGAAATGGCAGCGCCTCGTGTACGGGGTATGGATATTGGTGTGCAGCTCTCCAACCTTGATTTAATTTGATGTTTAATATGTAGTTCTCTGCAACGTAGGGCCGAGCACGAAGAATACCGCTGTGGGTGCGGTCAGGAGACGCCAGTGTTCATCAACGAAGGCGGCGTGAAGAAATGTGTTCGAGGTAATCACTTGTTGTTGCACACTTCTAGGTTAGGCTGTCAGGGCATGCCATTCTTGAAGATAACATAGTGCATTTCATTGTTCATCGCCCATATGACATTGGCTCGCATAAGGCCGTGCCCCCCGCTACCACAGTGATCAGCAGCTGTAGGTCACTCTGCTGGACGGATGATACGAAATGAATGGAATTTGAAGAAAATGCAATGTTTACAAAGTAACACCGCTGGCCTTTTTCTAAACTCTGAGATGTGCTCTTGTGTCGCACTCGCGATCCTCCTCGCAGCTAAGTCGATGTACGAGTCATGCGTGAGCCACCGGGAGTGCAGCTTCCAGAACCCGAACCTGCAGTGCGTCGACTTCCTATGCTACTGCCCGCTGCCGTATGTGCTGACGGAAGCGCACAAATGTCTCGCACGTGAGTGGGCAATGCTGCTCGAGATTCCACGCCGCCGAATCACTGCCTCAGCTCGGCACATTTAACGAAGGAGTCCCTAAGACTCGTTTGTTCCCCACCAGTTCCTATGCGAAGCACGTTTTGGTAATCGTGTTGCGTCTATGAAGGTAATCGCCGGTTTAGTTTACCTGCACGGTGGGATGAGGCATGTTTAGGAGCGCTTTGAAAAGTAAATAAATAACGGAGATAAAGAAAAGAGAAACTGAAAGAAGAGAACGCTAAGCATGACGACACACGACTTTCCGAATGTCACAGACTCTGCGCTAGCTGGGCTGTCTCGGCTTATCTTAACATCAAGATTATCTGCAGTCAAGGTGAATGGACGTCGGATACGAAACGCAAATGTCGACCAGAGGGACATCAGAGGTTTTTTAAAGGGAAACCGTAGCTATGCTTCCAGGGCGGCAGCGTGACTCTGCTTTGCTCATCAACTTCGAAAGCCAGGCAGTAATTGGTTGACTGTAATATTATTCTTCGCGCGTGTGCTTAGTTGCTAAGGATCCGCTGAAGGACAGCAACGAAAGTCGCACCGATTCGCTTTTGTTTTAATTCAAACGCAAGTTCACTGAACTTCACATATTTATTTTGCAGCATCTGGTCCGCACAACAATATGATGTTCGCCATCGCGCCCACGGCGGTTCTGATAGCCGTGCTGCTTCTGATTGGTGGCGCTTACACCTACAAAAAGTGAGTACGAGGAGCGACTGTGTTCGACAGCTCGCGTTGGCCGGTGCTTATTCTCTCGCAAGGAAAGAAATAAATAAAAAAAAACGATCTAACTTCTCGCGACACGAAAGCTGCTTATGGACATACGAATCCCTTTCTAAGGCTTTTTCTTTTATTCTAGGACACACACACACACACACACACACACACACACACACACACACACACACACACACACACACACACACACACACACACACACACACACACACACACACACACACACACACACACACACACACACACACACACACACACACACACACACACACACACACACACACACACACACACACACACACACACACACACACACACACACACACACACACACACACACACACACACACACACACACACACACACACACACACACACACACACACACACACACACACACACACACACACACACACACACACACACACACACACACACACACACACACACACACACACACACACACACACACACACACACACACACACACACACACACACACACACACACACACACACACACACACACACACACACACACACACACACACACACACACACACACACACACACACACACACACACACACACACACACACACACACACACACACACACACACACACACACACACACACACACACACACACACACACGAAAATTGTTTACATACCATGGTTAGGTGACAAAACCAGCAACTACATCCACGTGGACGAAGTAACCGCCTCATTGTATTTGGGTGAGAACAGCTCCTTTCTGCTTAAGCACATAGATGAATATATAAAATCACTTGGTGGGTTGCAATTAGTATGTCTTGAGGGGCTAGTTGGTTCATAACAATTACTGAATGATGAATGCGCACAATTGGGAAACAGGGGCTCTATAACGTAAAACTATTGCAGTCTGTCTTTATTTGAATCTCCTGACATCAGATTTACGTACCGCTGGCGCAAACATCAGGCGGTCACCTGCAGCGCTCTTTGAAAAGCCCAATCAAACGCGGTCCTAGTTTATAGGAGGTCAGCTTTTTTTGCTTTCAAAGCGAATAGCATAGCCTACATTGAGCACTTTTTATTATCTAATTGGCTGACACGAGGCGAAGAGCACGCTCAAGTTGAGAGGGTTTCGATGGGGCCAAGCCAGTACAGTGAAAGCAGGTAACCGGATGAGATGGGTGGTGCCGGTATCTGCGATTGGTCCACTTCCCCTTACATAGCTTGCTGTGGCTGGTCGAAGATCGCGGGGTCGTGCAACGGAAGGTTAAAAATGCCGCTAAAACGGATTCTCAGCAAAGTAGAGTTGACAGGGCGATGTCGTATACGCTCCGAAAGGTCTCAATAACCTTACACTGCCACGCAAAAAATTATAGTATATGCAGACAAATCCATGCTCCCCGGCGGCTCCGACTTACCAGTGCCAGAGCGATCGGTGGGCAGCCATAATCTATTCCTTTCAGAACGGGACACTGCCCGGCTATTCAGAAATTAAATTCAGCTTTGTTCGGCATATTAATGCTCCTTTAATGCGTACAAGGGCCCTATAACGTATATTCCAATATGTTTTTACTCCAATCTCCTGACCTCAAATTTGTGTAACCACGCACACAAGCATCGGGCTGTGACCCGCAGGGTTGTCTGAGTAGACCAATAAAACGCTCTCCTCGTTTATAGGAGGCCACTTTTGTTTGCTTTAAAAACGAATAACATTGCCTGCACCGAGCGGGTTGTCTTATCTAATTGGCTGACAAGAGGCGAGGAGCACGCTCAACTGGAGAGGGATTCGATGGGGCCCAGCCAGTGCACTGAAAATCGATAACCGTATGAAGAGGGTGGTGCCGGCGTCTGTGATTGGCCCGCTTTCCCTTACTTATTTTGCGGTGGCTGGTCGAAAATTACGACGGCATGCAGCGGAAGGTTATGAATTCCGCTAAAACGGATCCTCAGCAAAATATAGTTGGCAGAATAAGGTTTTAAACATGCCGAAAGTGCTCGAAAGCGTTACACGGCCACACAAAAAGCTTTATTGTGTGCAAATAAACCTATGATCTCCGGCTGGTGCGAGTAGCCAGTGCCTGAGCCATCGGCGGTAGCCATCTTTTATTCCTTTCGGAACGGGGTAGCCTGCGGCTATTCAGAGGAAAACTCAGTTTTGTTCGGCATATGCATCTTTAACGCGCACACGTCACTTTGACGTCGTGAGTTCTCGCGGTTTTGTGACGTCGCGTGACAGGCAGGTGAAGTGGCTGTCACCCGAAAACTCTTCACCAATAGCCGAGCGCTAATGGCGAAAAGGCAGCTATTTTTCATATTTTTCATCATAAGCAGCTATTTTTTTGTTCTTTCCAGTCATGCATAATCAGTGTGTTCATGTCATATCAGATGGGGAGCTATCGCGGTTTTCATGACGTCGGTGACAGACAGGCAAAGTGGGTGTGGTTCAAAAAAGTGTTTGGCCAATGCGGGATGACTGATTGCAGAATGGGAATAGAAAAGTTTGGAATAGCTTTACGTTATAGCGACCCAAGTCACTTTGACGCGTGAGTTTTCGCGTTCTTATGACGTCGTGTGACAAAGTGAGCGCAGCCTGGAAACTCATGACCAATAGTAGAGGGCTAATGGCGAAGAAAGCGACGAATCACAAAAATTTATTTTTCTTTCGTTTGGTTTAATCATGGCATAATAAGTGTGCACATATCATATCAAAAGGGGAGTTTTCGCGGTTTTCGTGACGTCGCGTGACAGGCGAAGTGGGGGTGGTCCGAATTTTCTTTTTACCGATCGTGGAGGGCTGATTGCAGAATCGGAATAGAAAAGTTTAGAATAGCTTAACGTTATAGCGCCCCCGGACACCACACAAGAAGAGACACACATAAAGGCACACAGAAAAGACAGCGCTCATTCTCTCTGTGTGTCTCTTCTTGTGCGGTGTCCCGTTTCCAAATTATGTGCATTTAGCAACCAGTCGGCATTTAGCAATCATGCAGGGTAGCAATGGATGGGCTGCATCCTAGACGTTCATGCCATCCCAGCGCACTTGTAACGCAGTTCATGGAAATTGCTTGGCGATCACCTGGTATTCGAAACGCATTTCATAGTTGTCTTGCGTCACCTGTGACGACACAAGGACCTAGGTCAAATTAGGGCCATATTTCTCGGAAGCTTACGGCATGGATACAATTAAACCATTTATATACAGTTCCACATGCAGACGACTCCAAATCCAGGGTGAATATTTTACGTAATCGCTTCTGGAGTTAAATTTAAGAAATAAGTGAAGGTAATGTGCGATATAATATGCAAGGGGCCTCAGGAGGTCATAGATAGGCATGACAGAAGCACAGTTTCGAACATCGGTTCGAGTGCATTTATAAAATTGTGTTCAGCTTTGGTTGCGCATTACAAACTCGGTTAGAATGTGATGCTTGATACTAATGGTAATTGACTTTCAGAATAAAAACCACGATGGTGATAAACCAAGCCATATGAGGTTGTCTAACCGCTTTATGTATTTTTATGTATCGCATCGTGTTTTTCAAATTATCAGACCGTCTAGGAGAACTCTGTGGGTAAAGGCAATGTTTTACATGACATGGGGTGGCTGTACACATGGGACTGTACACATGACACAGAGCTGTGTACATGGCATGGAGCTGTACGCACGTTCATGTGATATCAAAACATTTTCTTCAAATCAATTCGTGCAGGTGAACACTTTGTCAAGCACAAGGGTTGAATAAACGCAAGAAGTGATTACTACGGTTAAGATAAGGAAGCGCACCGCTCGTGCGCATCAACGTACGGAAGAAATTAACTCAATATAGAAAAACAAAGTATTGCCATCACTATACAAAGTGAAATTATATGCACCAAACACACTACATAACGAAATGAAGAACTGGAGACGCCTTTTTCAAGGCAACACTGGCTGGATAGAGTGAATAATTACGAAGTAATAGACATCATGACGCACAAGTGTCCATTTTTCTTTCCTGCAAAAATTATAGAGCGTCAAAAGAACCACTGAACACTATTAAGAAATTATTGCTAGGATATGATAACAAGGCTGCGCGTCGTAGATTAAACAGTCTATTAAAGGGACTGCTAATGAGGTATTTATAGTGACTGTTGCGGTGTTAACGCGGTTACCGTCAACTGCGTGCGAGGTCACGTAGAATACGCAACTAGCTACAAAAAAGAACGAAAAATTCTGTGGCGATCGATTCAGCATGAATGCGAGAGAAATGCGTCAGCATTACGTCGCACCCGTTTGAGGTATCGGAAAGTCTAGGAGCTCACCTTAAACACGTCCTGCCGCTTCGAGGAGTAAAGTGCAACTGACGATATATATAATGCGCTTTTTAAAGCGTAGCCTTTTTCGCCTCACTGATTCGTCCGTGAGCGCCGAAAACGCACTGCAGTAAGGCCAACTTACACATCTGCGTAGAACGCTGCAGTTTACATTCGCAGTACCGCTCCAGCGTCGACTTCGCGACGAGCTCAGCAAGAGTAGCGCATGCGCACGAAGTGCATTGGAGCTTAAGTTGCGTCTGCTAACCATAACACCACCCCTGTCGCGATTAAGTGAGCTTCCCTGCTTATGGGAGACAGCAAGTGCGCGGGAACACGGGCTCGTCTTAGGACCTGGGAAAAAATCAAAGCCCCTCAAAGGGCGCCTCACCAGGCCTAACAGCAAATTTTTTCTATAAGCTGGAAGTTGTTACGTGTCCTCTAGGCAGAGCTTTGGCACAAAACATATTCAAATCGGCTCAATAATAGCCGAGATAGAAATATTTCAGCGCCGTGAACCCACGATTTCAGGAGGCAAGCTCCATTGCCATTCGAGACACCCTCTCCACTTGCCCCGTCTAGCCTCCGCAAGCAAAACTCCTTCCCTGCGTTCTCCCAAACCGGACCTCGAGGATTGCGCGGCGTATACGTCACGGGCCCCACCTTCATTTATTGTTCTCCGCTTTTTTTTGCAGCGCGGCGCACTTCCGCTGACGGAGTAGCGCTCGAGCTTTTGTGATTGTCTGGTTTCGCGCAGCGCACCATTTTGCGCGCTGTGCACGAGGATACCTGACTAGTGGTATAAGTTAGTGCTACACGAATACTGAGGCATGCTCAAGCGTATCACAGAGCATGATCCCGCGCTGGAACGCGGTAGGAAATGACATAGTGTCGGTGCCTGCGCGCGCGACTGCACGTAGTGGGAACAAGCAGACGAAGCGGAAGTACATCTCTCTTGCTGCGGTGGGAAGTAAAACAAAAACATGGAGACGTTCGGTTCGTGTGTTTTATTTCTCTAAGCTTTAATTCGTCTATTCTAGCAACATATTACGCAAATAACGGATGTTGGCTTGAATAATTCTCGAAGTCACGTGTCAACACGAGCGACGTCACAGCGCGAACACGTGTACGCAGGCGCACTAGCACGTGTACGTCATCCTCCGGCTTGGAGCGTGGCGTCCGCCAGGCGAAGGAAAAACAGCGTTCGGCTCGAAATTTCAGGTCTTTCCGTGGCGCGTAGCGGTGTAATACTTTGCATACACGATCGTTATCGCGCAATGCGCTTGTCAGCTCAATATGGCCAGACCTGGTGAGGGGTCCTTTAACGAAATGCGTCTTCATTCAACTTGAACATTAAAAAAGCACAATCCTAATCAAGCAATCAAATCACATATGCATAGCATCGGGTCGCTCAATTTCGCGTTCAACCATCTTTTTTTTTTTAAGAAAGGGGCTTTCATTTTTATTTTAAGCTCTCCTATCCCCTGTCTACCTCTACCAGGTGACAGGCTTACGTCTACTTTCTTTTTCATTCACTCGGACCCTCCTAATGCTAACGCAATAATAGACGACTTATCCGCAGGGTATCCGGCGGCAGCAGTGCCTGGTCGACCAACAGCAGCGTGGTCGGCCTGCGCAGCGCCGACGAGCGTCGCCGGTCGGAGTCTACGCGTCGCGTCTCGTCGGCCATCCGGCTGGGTCGCAAGGCCGAGGCGAGCAGGCGCCTGCGGCTCTCGCTCGACGAGCACGGCGCGGCGCTGAGGAACGCCAAGGCGCCCCGGCACCCGCCGCGATTCATCAGGAGCAAGCCGCGCCAGCAGAGCGTGCAGGTGCGTTTGTCTGCGTGCCGGGGCCGCCGTTTTCTGAGTTGCTGGTGCTGCAGCACGCGTGTCGCTAGCAGGCAGCGCTAGCGCCGGGGCTATGGCATTCTGCTGCTGGGTCGGGGGGTTCAATTTCCGGCTGCTTTTATGTGGGGGCGTAAACCCTCCTAAACTGAGGTTTAGGTGTGAAAAAAAAAATAACGTGTGGTCAAAATTTGAGGCCCTCCACTACGTCGCCTCACAGCCCTAGTTTTGCCTTGCAACTTTAAACAAACAAACAAACAAACAAACAAACAAACAAACAAACAAACAAACAAACAAACAAACAAACAAACAAACAAAGGCTAACTAACTAACTAACTAACTAACTAACTAACTAACTAACTAACTAACTAACTAACTAACTAACTAACTAACTAACTAACTAACTAAATAAATAGATAAATAAATAAACATGTCAACAGGCATACTCATGACTGGCTATGTAAGTTAGGACCACATCTTCTGAACTAGAAAAGCTGCAGTCATTGAAACAACAGCGAAATACACTGTCTTAAGTTGTAACGTGTACTTGATATTTCATAACTTGTTACAATGCCGAGAAATATATGGAGCCCGCGATCTTAGCATTTCGCTCATTGTACTCTATACACAGTCGGTTCAGATGGTGGGTCTCTTACACTTTCAGAAGGGCTGTTGTGAGCCAGTTATGTAATCCAGCTCAGAAATTCTATACACTGGACCCCCTTTGGCCCGTAGACAGCCAACAGTCATCATAAGTTTATGCAGGCTTTACGGATACGGGAAAATTAACACTCCTAAGCAGCGGCTGTTTAGGTTAAAATTTTAGAGCATTCGTATGGCTACGCGGCGTATGTCATGACTGTAGGATTTATCTTCCGGACCTTGGGATCCTTCATGGCTTGAATGAATGCCTGCCTTATTTCGCATGTTTGTCGAACAAGTCCCTCAATTGCCGTGATTCTTCTCGTATAATTATCTTCTTTATGGGCATATGACAAGTGTAGTTGCAAAGCAAGATATAACTGCGTGCGGAAAGACTGTACGTACAACGAAATGACGTCGTGATTCTTTCGATATCAATTACTATTTCTTCCGAGAGTCTACACTTTAACTTTTAATTTGCGATATTGTGCGCAAGCCGTCTCACTCGCGTTCTCTGTGGAAAGTCCTGTTCACCACATTATTAATCTGTACAGCACGAACAACACAAACAACGCGTGTAAGGGATGAAACTTGAGCAACGTGCGGCTATACAGGCGGCAAGCCTGATTGCATTAACTTCGGACATATCGCCCGACGTCGGCCGCGAGCATCTCACGCCTCACAAACAACCAACGGTATAATTACGCTCAAACTGCGTTCCTTGTTTCGAGCGTGATTCAGGCGACGTGGGCATCCCATCGTGCGTTATTAGGCGCACTTGCTATGCCAGGGGATGGCAGCGACCAAATTGCGGCAGAAATGCACTCCGCATATGGTTGCCGCCTTGTGGGCAGTAGCGCTGAATTATTGCGGTCCTGTTCAAGAAGAGTGCTTAACAAGAAAGCATATATAGCTTCCTACAGTAACTACTAGGGTGATTTGTGGCGGTAGTGCCTACTCAAGCTGGCAGAAGGGAGGTTTAACCAGATTTGGAATGAGGGTTACTACATGTATTGCACTAGACGTCGTCCTTGCTACAAACGGCTTCACAGCTTTGCAGATTTTATGATATTCAACAGCATATTGCATACAAGTGTTACAGTTAGCAATTATTGTGCATGTGCGCAGAGACTAATTGACTTGCTGTGTTTACATAGCTGTCAGTGCTGGGAAACTTAAAAGAATGAAGCGTAATAAGTGCCGTCCCAAGAAGGTTTGAAGCCTGCACAAGTACCAAGATTAGACAAATCCGTGTACTAATTTATCACCACACTTGTTGCTGGGTTAGTTGGTTTATACTCATTAAGAATTGCTGAGACGCGAATGAATGAATGAATGAACGAATCAATCAATCAATCAATCAATCAATCAATCAATCAATCAATCAATCAATCAATCAATCAATCAATCAATCAATCAATCAATCAATCAATCAATCAATCAATCAATCAATGTGTCAATGGACATGTACGTCAGTTATTTCACTTGGCTCGCGTTCTACTTCACACATCGTAGTAACCATGTACTAACTGTCATTCTCAGGTTGATGAACAATCGCAACGCCGGAGTTGCCTCTAGTAAACTCTATGCAAGAAAACACGAGCCTCACCGAACGCGTTCCCTTTCACCAGCGAACGCAGAGGTCGCGTTCGCCAGACGTCCGTGCCAACGTGATTAAGGAGGAGTCGACGTCGTACCGCACCTCGCCTCGCCGAGCAGGGACGGCGTCGTGCAAGCCAACCAACGTGCACAGAATCCTGCCCGTGCGCGAGGAGGTGGCCGTACACATCTTTCACCAGAGCCCGACCTCGCCTTCCCAGGAGCTGTCCAGTTGAGTTCGAGAGTCTCCGCTTGCGTCGTTCTGAGCAGCTGTGCCATCAGTTCTTTTTAGTGGGAAATGAGTCGACGGGATCCGCAGGATGATCCGCAAAGAGCAAGGGGAGAAAGGTGGCCACTATTTTCTGCAAAGTTTGTTAGAGGGAACTCGGACGCTAGGTGTCTATGAAAGCTTGCGGGTAGGACTTCACAGCCGTCATGGCGATGGCGGGTAGCGCAAGGATTTGCTAAAACTTGTCCTTCTGGCTTCAAAAGGCTTTGTGACTTTGCAAATTCATCGTTTTCATCGTAATATTGCGTTAGTCCAGAAGTAGCCAATACTCACAACGAACGCGATGTAGTACAGTGAGAAGTGCTCCTCTTAAAGGAAATGTTTTTGTTTGTTTGTTTGTTTGTGGTGTGTGATGATTGCGTGGCGGCTACCTTTGTATAGAAAGCACCGAGGGCATCCCCAGAAAGGACGCACCTTTGTTTGACATTTCAGAATTGACAAAGCCCGACCATAAGTAATGGAAGTCTCCTTATTAAAGCGAGGAGCGTTTGGTTTGATCTCATATGAACAAGGAGATTTCTTGAAAGTGTGAAATATGCGGCCTATGAGATTTAGTTGTTTCCTTTGGCAAATTTTGGGCGCAGAGTTATGCGCTCATGTCCTGCTCAGAAATACAATTACCAGCGGAGAACATTAAGGTGGTCAAACGGAGCGCTGAATTATAGTACAAAGGAGCGTAAAATATCATAATCTGAAATCCATCTTGATTTGGTTTTTGCTTTACACTAAATGGAGTGTGGTTGCAGTCCACGGTTTAAAAAGAAACATTCTCGCAGAAGTCGAAATCGCAGCTCTTCATTAAATCATATCGCATTAGAAATAATCGAAGAATGCGCCTATCGATAACGCAACCAATGTATATTATGTTTTCTAGTTTTTTGCTTAGATAGATATGCACCCAGAGCAGTGTATAACGGCGCTAGGTCAGTCCTTCAGACCATTGTGTTTTGACTTGGTTTCGCTTTAGGATTTGCGAATTCATCCAGTTAGTGCTTCACGCGCAGAAACACAGCTGTTATGTTCCACCGAGTTCGTACTTCGGTATTTCTGTGTTTCCGTTCCGCCTTGCGTCCGCACCCAGCCGAACGCAGAAGGCACCGCTATTTCGAATGTCCCTGCTTCAGACTTTGTGGGCTCACATTCATCTTGCGCACGCAGCCGAGGTTCCGTGGCTGAGGCAGGCGCAGAAGGAGGCAGGCAGGCGGGTATCTCCGACGCAGCTGCTGCTTCCGCGTAACGACCCGCTGTGCAGGATGCTCAACGAGGCTGAAGTCAAGGTCAGCGTCGAGAGGCACAGCTCGACCGCCAGTGACATGTCCAAGGCCGCACGTCCGCCTCCGAGGTGCGCCTTCCGGTAAACCGTCGTGTATTGTTCCCTTGCCGGTGATGGTATTTACGTGCGTACCCGCGTACAGCGGTTATACAGTTTTATTACGATAATAATTATATGGACCCCTGAGGCGCATTTTTGTTCTTGCCGTCCCTGTCGCCGTCGCTGTCGCCGTGACGTTCCGTATGAAGTCCAAGGGCTATAACGTCGTAGCCGCGCGCCGTATGCTGTATGTGCAAGTGAAAGGATACGAGGGTGAGCCGACGATGGCGGCTCAATATCGCGTGTGTACGGGAGGAAAGCGGGGAGGAAGCACGCCGTCTTCCGTCGCGCGCGAGGCACCGGAGGGAGGGGGGGGGCGTTCTACTTCGGCAGATGCTGCACATGGCGCGGCCGCGCGGACCATGTCTTGAAAGCGATCTGCGATGGGCACAGAGTTCCCGTGGAGTGCTGATAGTTTCGTGTGCGCTGTGTTTTCGCCGCTTAGTTCGCGTTGAAAAATTATGGCGTTTTACCTGCCTAAACCACGATATGATCACTAGGCACGTCAGAGGGGGGGTGGGACTCCGGAATAAATTTGACCTCCAGGGAATCTTTAACGTGCCGCCAATGCACAGGACAAGGGGCTTTCTTGCATTTCACCCTCGTTGAAATGCGGCCACCGTGGCCAGGATTTGATCATGCGCCGTCGGGCATACTTTCTTTCACTGCAACAAGCACGTCAAGAAAACAAAGAACAGAGGATGGGAACTGAAGGACCATGAGCGACGTCCTCCTTCCTACCCTGTAGTGGCCCGCCACTATTGTTAACATTTGATATAATTGCACAACTTAAGCACAATTTCTCATCACTTAAAAAAAAGAAGTGCTTGTGAAACATTTTGACAGGGCGAAACGTAGCCTGTCGTATCTTCGTGGTGTCTTGGCTCTTCAAGAAAGATGCCAATTCTAAGCCACCATTTACCGGCATTCTCACGCATGCAACCGCATGGCAGCGACAGTTTTTCCTCCAGCTGGTGCCAAACTCTGGGTACATCAAGTGATTCGGTAGAGGGATGAGATTAAGAAATTCTCAGGCATGTGATGCACTCGGCCGACGTAGGAAAGGGGCAACTTGAGATGGCTGCGAGAGGCTTGGGCCTTGCGGTAGAGTTAGTCTAAAGATTAAGAAGAGACAGGAGAGGGTGAAGGGAGCACGCAGCGGCTTTCAGTTTCAGGGAAAACTATGCATGTTCTGGCTACTGTGTATTAGTAGTAGGTAGAGCAGACACCAGTCAGCGCATATTTAGTGTCCCCAGTTGACTCTCTTGCCCCTAAACGGCGAGAAACATAGAAACCGTAAAGTGTGAGAAGAGGAAGGGTGTCGAGCGCTCTACCGCACCATCTAAACCTTTTTGCGCCCAAAACCTTGCGCGCGACAACGTGTGCGTCTCGAAGAGCTGTAATAGTTGTCGTTCGGCGATGAATGCGCCTGGGAAAAAACACACATCAGTGGTGAAAGTTCGAGCACTACGAAAACGCGCGTAAGAGCTAAAGAAAGTTAAATTAAAAATTAAATAATAGGGTTTTACGTGCCAAAACCACGATCTGATTATGAGGCACACCTTGGTGGGGGACTCCGGAATTTCTGACCATCTGGGGTTCTTTAACGTGCACGTAAATCGAAGTACACGGGTGTTTTCGCCCTCGTCGAAATGCGGCCGCCGTGGTCGGAATTCGATTTAGCGACCTCGTGCTTAGGAGCCCAACACCAAAGCCGGTAAGCACACCACACTGGGTTCTAAATAAAGTTATTCGCTTTAAAAATGCGTTGCTATCTTTGAAGATGATTTACGATGGCACCTGCCGTTTCTATAGCTTTCGTTTTGCACGATCTGAGAGATGTGGACGCGTCATCGTGTTCTCGCAATCTAGTGCGCTTGGGTGCATCTTTCCCGCGCGTCTAGGTTTCTATGCGCGCCCCTTCTGGGAGTGAAACGCTGCGAACGAAATGCTGCGAGGGATTTAGGTTCTCGCAGTTTATCGGGCGAAACGCGTCGACGCATTCGAAATGCTGCTACCTGAGCACGTCGTCCCGTGGAAAGTTGCGAAACGCGAGACGTCGCTTAAGTGCGGCTTTCAGCCTTGAGTGCAGCTAGCTCGAGTTTCGAGACCAGTTTGAAGGTCCAAAGCAAACTCGCTTCGTTATAACTGTTTGCACTTAACCTGTATGCATGGTCGCACTTGCGAGAAATCCTGAAGCACCTTGCTGGCCTTCGCGACCTTTTGCCGTTGCCACTGCGCTGTTGTGGTTGTAGCAGACTCCCCGTGCTTCTCTGGCAATGGGAAATTCGACCTCTTGCAAGTGTAACCTCCGTGGTGACTTCCTCTTTATTTATCATACTTCTTTCTTGTGTTTTTGCTTCTTACGAATATATACGGAATGAGGGGATCTTAGCGGAGAGGTTGAAGCAGCATGAACACTTAGAACTTGCCCTTTTCTCTACAGCCATGCAGCGCACGCGGCGTTGTAAATACATAAAAAAAGTTCGGTGGCATGTTACACTCTTGTAACACGTCAAGCCTGCAGCGCACATGGTGGCGCATTGAGGTATACGATCTGAGGGGTCAGACTGCTTGCGAGACATGCATGTGCTGACTACTGTGTATTAGGTAGACCAGACAGGTAGACCAGGTATTAGGTAGACCATACAGCAGTCAGCACATGCCTAGTGTGCCCAGCTGACTACCTGCAGTGCGAAGTGCGCGTGTGGCCCTTTAGGTCGACCTCCTTAACGACACATGCGAACACTTAATGCACTACGTATAGGTGCAGCTTGCTTGTTTCTAATAGGTGTTACGAATGTGTAACACAACCTGAACACAATTAAAGAGATGTATGACTGCTGTACTTCATGACTGTTTATTAGTCAAAGCCAATTTTTTAGGGTCGTCCGGTGGTAAGGGATCCTTTGGCCACACATCGTCACTGGGGCTCCACAGTGGCTTCTCGACTTTCAGAGACACAATCATTGCCTTATGGGCCGCAAAGTAGCAGTAGATGTACTGCAACTCTTTAACGGCATCGTGGTTGTGGAACACTCTATGCACGTTCTCCTATTTGCAGCGACACTCTTCTTGGGAGTGACCATGTCCAATCCTAGCTCTCGCTCTACTTCGGTTACAAACGTCACGCTGCTGTGAGCGTTCTGGTTGAAATCACCAACTGGGAGCATAGGTCGGTCTATAAGTGTAAGCGGAAGGCTGTACATCAAGAAGCAAATTGATTTTGCTTCTGAGGCGTTCGGAGCAACGTATGCACAGAGTATGTTTAATCCAGTATGTAGTCGGATGTCACGCATTTTGCCAATGTCGAATCGTTCATTTAATTCCACAGACGTTGCGTCGACGTCGTCCTTCACATAAATGGCCACGCGTATGTGTATCAGAAACGCAATTGTGTTTCTATTCGCTTCTGTTTATTTCCCAAATAGACGCCGCGTTTCTGTACGTTGTATGCGTGATTGTAATGTATGCATGCACTGTACGCTTCGCTTTGCTGAGTGCTTTCAGCCTCTTCATTACGACAGGGCTGAGCCATTGCATTTTTTGCTTGCTTAGGGGGGTATGAACCAAAGCTGATGATGATAGCTTTTGCACCACTGAACTGGACGACGCGTTTTTTGGGTACACTCTAAAAATAGTTGCACCCTTTGGGCTGTATATTTGCCACACAACAATAATCATCATCTGTCTTGCTTGCGTTTCCTTTTTTGAAAACGCAGCGCTCTTTACTTTCCGGTCGAGAATGCTTTGTCAGGCTGATAACGCGCATGCCGTTTGTGACTTGGAAGTACCGGGCTCGCAGCGTTAAAGAAAGGAAATGCGGGCAAGACAGATGATGATTATTATTGTGTAGCAAATATACACTCCAAAGGGTGCAACTGCTATTAGAGCTTAGGGGCCATAGTTTTTGTACCATTGGAGCGGGCGACGCGTCTTGAGTATGAGCTGTTGCAATGAGCCACTATGGCTTTCGCCGTAGAGAAGGCTGCATATGGTATGAGAGGCGCATATAAATCAGTTCACACACTAAGCTGGCAAGTTCAGGCGCCGGGTATATTGCATATGGCGGACATAGTACAGTATTGGCGAAGGAGACCGGCCATTGTAATATTTCTTACAAATGAAGTGTTTTCTGAATTTGGTCTCACCTCTTTGCGGAGTCTTATCGCTTATTTTGCATGAACGAGCTGTGTAATACGTCATTAAATATCAAACCAATTAATCGTTTATCGACAGAAGAAAACACGGTCGCAAGTGTATCGGTGGTCACAGCTGGATTTTGAATAAGTGCCGCAGATAATCACGGTCCTTGCACACACTACATCGAGTTGACCATTGTACTATTCAGAACAGTGTGATATGCTGCAGAAACATATAAATTTGTGCTTGTTTGTACAGTTTCATGGCCGCAAAAAACAGCATGAGAAAAGGAACAAGAAAGCAGACAGCACCATGCGCTGTCTACTCCTGTTTGCTCCTACATGTTCCGTTTGTAGCACTTTTTCTTGTTGTCATGGATCACAGTGATGTTCGCAACTGAACTGTAGAAGGCTCCAAGCATGATGCCAAAGCGGACAATGACTGGGAATTGCCTCGTGTATACTCCATTTCGCAATTTCACTGGATCGCAAGCTGCAGCTGACATTAGCTAATCAGGAGCGTAATCACGCGAGTGTATCCACATACCTCGTATACGTTCATCAGTGCCAGCACGTCCTCTGATCAGTCTGTTGTTCAGTTCCGAGCATCAGGACAAGCCTCGTAGTTTTCCATCGAGTTGAGCATTACCGTAAAACTATGCAGATGGGGCTGTATGCGGATAAAGAAAGAAAGATATGTGAATTGTGTAGTGCGCAATCACAACAAAACTGATCCGTCGACAAAAGTACTTTCAGGTGATATTAAGGAGTCGTGTACTAGCCGCGGCTCTTAAGACAGCGGCCGACAGGTGTTCGGGACACCTTATGGATTCGTTGTGACCGCGGAGGCGCCAGATCGAAGCGTTCCAAATTCTCGCGCGCCGCCTTAGCACGAAACGGGATCGAACGGTAGTGGTCAGAAATAGCACCCGCTCGGAAGCGAGTTCAGGACACACGCACAAGTGCCTCAGCGTACGTCTGCAAGGCGGTCTAGGGAAATGCCAGACAGATTCACGTCAAATATGGCCACCAGAACCCGAAGCCGAGGCACATGAATAAAGAGGCGCTGAAACTAGGCAATCAATCAATCAATCAATCAATCAATCAATCAATCAATCAATCAATCAATCAATCAATCAATCAATCAATCAATCAATCAATCAATCAATCAATCAATCAATCAATCAATCAATCAATCAATCAATCAATCAATCGTTGAGTATAGCATGGATGCATACATACTTCTGTGAAAGTATGCTGTACTTTCTCCAATCTCGCAGGTTTACCGGTTACCACCGAAATTCCGGTTCGCAACCGTCGGGTCCCTTTCCCTGCAAGTTGCGGGAGGCGAGCAAGGCAGAGTCCACCACCGATGACTCGTTCATGAGAGAGATTCGGTTCAAGATGAGGGCCTCCTCCGTGCCGGCGGTCAGCGTTCAGGAGCGCGCCATGTCCACCGACGTCGTGTGCACCGCGGACACTGCCGTACAGCTCGACAAGACCGGCCCGGAGATGACCGATAAATCGCAGCAGATGTCCGAGCAGCCGAACCTAGGTGAGGCGCTTCAGCAGTGATGGCTCTTATGCTCCCCTTCCCCTTGCAGGGTAGCGTGTAGACGAATACTCCTACGCCAGCGAACCTCTCTGCTTTTCATTAAAGAGCTCTCTATCTCTCCTTTACTTCACCCCAAAACATTGTAATCATAATTCGATTAGAAGAACGCAAGTTGCTGCTGTGAAAACGATAATAATGCGATCGTATCAAACTGCCGCTACGTCCCAGATGCTTCCAGCTATTTATCTTGCGAGAGGCGAAGGGGGGAGGAGGGGGGAGGAGAGAGTGTACAGGGCAGGGACGATGCCTTGCACACGAGTGTTTGAATCGGAATTTCGTAATAGCCCTAATTGTCATTGACTGGTGATAATGAAATCTGTGTATCATCTGAAAGGTGTAAGAGAGACACAGAGGGCTGCCAACCTGCAAGGAAGAACTTATTTTGCCCCATGATCTTGTCTGATAACTTGGCTTCTGTTTGTTCAATATCCATCCCTTTTGCCAATTTTCGCGCTAAGCCTGTTATAAGGAGAATGATCTCTTCTTTAGCATTTGATAGGGAACCTTTCAGTTCTAGTTGGGCTGTACGTTAGTTAAATAATTCCCAGTCACGCATTAACAGTACCAATGAGTTCAATATTGACTGCTTTTAAATACTCGTATACATACGCTGCGCCGTTTTTAACGTTACACCTTCGTATAGTAAGTGAAAATATGCCTAGTTTTGTGGTCTTAGAAGTGCGCCAGCCTGTTTCCACCTGAGTGAGGGCCCTGAGGATTAGTAATACACCATATAGGGCGTAATACTTAAAATTAATAGACGAGCTTCTTTTTCATTTTGGTTCACGGGGCAAACCTAGACCGCTTGGGTTCTCACTAGGGCCGTAACGTTCAATTGTCCTTAGTTTTGATAGCGGTATAGAATCGGTTATTCATATATTACTCTATTTTCAGCTCCAGAGCTCAGAGCTGCCTCTCATGTGCACAAGTCGGTCCAGGAAGCGAACTCGCAGCAAAAATCTGCAAATGTGAGCCAACAGAAAGCTAAAGAAATTGTGGAGCATCCGTGTGGATCTCGGCAAGTTTGTGTGAAAGACGACAAGGTTGAAAAGCCTCAGATGTCTGATGCGTCTTCATCAAGGGAACAGGAAAAAACAAACAAGATCCCCGGAAAACGTCTGAGCTTTCTCAAGCGCATCTTTTCCGATTCATCGTCAAGCAAGACCCACGGGAGCGCTGCTAAGGAACCACCGCCTATGCCAGGGCCTGCAAAGAAAATCTTCGAACACCCTCCAAAAGCGGCGCACGCTTCACAGGTGATAAAAAGCGTGAAGCCCGCAGAAGACTCGAAGCGAGATACTGGCAATGTTGATGTTAAGGCGCCAATTTCACGTAAAGGTGGAGCTGCCGCCAACTCTTCTAAAGAGCCAATGACGAAAAACCCGGTTTTTAAAGACGTCCTCCAGGAACTCGTCAAGCATTACGCTGAGAGGATGGCCTCTAGGGCATCAGGCACGGACGTTCCTCGCGACGAGGTCGCAGAAGGAACGTCGTCCCGGTTTCCTGGGGCTAGCTTGACGGTGCCAGACACCACCGCGCCGCTTTCTTCGAAGTCAAAGACAGATGTGCCTCCGAAAGGAGTCGTAAAGCAGAGCCCGTTTTTTCTCAAGGAACTGGAGACCATAAAGAGCCCGTCGCCGCCGATGTCTCCGCGGTTTTACACGACGACCGTGGAGGAGTCCGACATGCTCTGCCCAACAGTCAAGAAAAAAGTCGAGGCGCGGGAAAGTCGAAGAGCTGCGAGCATAACGCGCACCGAGGACTTGTTTCGGAGGGGAATCGCACTCGCTGACCGGACTCCGGCTGGCTCGCCCAAGCTCACGATGACGACAATTGACGAGGAGACTAAAGTGCGGCCCGTCAAGGGCATCCTGCATCCACACACGGTCAGGTCAGATGGACAGCGAGGCGAGCAGCGAGTCGGTCCGAACCTTGCTGCCAGACCGCAGAGTTCGAGTCAGCTGATCACCACCGTGGGCAACAAGCCGTTCAAGGTGTGTGCGTGGGGCGACAGCTTCAGCATGACCGACGAGACGCCGTCTATCGAGAGCAGGATAGACGGCTATCTCCCTCCGAGCAGCCCACCAGCGCAGACCCTCTCGCTGAGGCAGGAACTGGAGGCCGCTAACGCTGCAGCTGGCCTAAGCCTGGAGCAAACGTTCAGGGCCCCGAGAATGGACGCCAACTGGAATCTCGTGACTCCGGAGGCCGTGCTTGGAAGTATGGACGTGGAATCGAGCGAAACGTCCATGGGAGGCCTTCGCGCCACCTTCAAGCAATCTGTCGATGTTGCATCTCGAATGATTGTGCCGCACGAAGATGGTACGCTCCTGGTTCCCGCATTAAAGGACAAGAAAGTCAAAGGGAATGAGCGCAAGAAGAAAGTAAATTTTCAGGAGAAGCCCTTCGCTGACGTGCTAGCAGAAATTGAGGAAGATTATGAAGAGTTTGTAAACAAAGCAACGTTCAGGAAAGGTAAGCCAGGTCGATGCATGGATCTATTGCGATTTACCTGCGAACGGTTGGACGAGTCGCTTGATTTGGAGGCCTTCTGTATTTGGGCTTTCTGAATTGCCAGACATATTCTGAAGCTTAGGCTCTTAAAAATCGTCTTTAATTTGTTCTGCTGCAAGTGTCACGTGGAATGATGACAACCTGTTTGCTTTTCAATGAGCCCTTTCATTCACGGTATTTCTTCCGTACGTTATTGAACACTGACAGCACGTGAGGCAGAATTTTGATAATTTAGAGGGGGCACTAAGAAAAAATAATTGATAAGGACATCTAGAAAATGACCCTTCTTAAATATTAATATAGTCGTTTTTGCGGTGAGAAGAGGCTTGGTGGGTGAGAAAAAAAAACTAAAAAATGAAGGACGGGTGGCGACGCCACCTTCAAGTTCCCGCACTAGCTCACCATGACGTAATGAATTTGGATGGCGTCTGCTCGAACCCAGTTAGAGTTTTGCAAGCTAAGTGAAAGACAACGCAGTAAGCTTCGAAAAGCTTTGACTGAGCCTCAACTGCTCAAATAAAAAAGGCTTTCAAATTTCTGATGTCACAATGACGTACCGGCGCAGAGGATCAATTCAGAAATATGACTTTGCTTTTCAATAACCGACTAGCTACCACGAAATTAACGCAAAGAACGTTTTGAAGAAAAAAGAACCCTAACCGGTCTAAACAGTTTGTGTTCTTCAGCAGCTTGCGCAGTTTAATGTGTACTGCACTAATTACTGCTTTCTTGACATGACGTACTGGCGCGTATGGCTATGCTTATGTTCATACAGGTGATCGGCTCCGAAAACTACGGCCTGGCTTTTTGTATAACCTTGGTTTATTTGGTTTTTATAGGTGAGCTCGTTGTTCATGTGGACAATGACAGCGTTGCCGAAGGCTCTGTTGGAAACAGTGCAAGTGAAAACGACGAAGAAGGCACTGATCACGCATTCATCGAGTCTCGTGCAGAGGCCGCAGAAGAGAGAGGAATCGAACATAAAGGATACATCAAGCTAGGAAAGGAAGAAATTGAAGAAATTGAAGTAGACACCCGCCTCCCTTTGAAGCAAGAAGCAGCTGGTCATAACACCACTCGGCTAGCCATTGAACAAATTGGCGGTCAAAACGACCAAATGCTGCCAGACCGAAACCTGGTCGGTCTAACAGCTTCTACAAGACAGCTGTCAGTGACGCCGTCACAAACGGTGAGTTCTAGAAACACCGTCGTGAGCCACCCGTTCTGCCGCTCCGACGAAGGGACTCTGCTACCGTCAGCGTCGACAACGCTGTCTTTCCTGTCCTCCGACTCCAACGTCAGCGTTGGTCACCGGGCGACAGATCTGACGTGCTTGCACACCTTCGCAGAGTTGGCCGCTCCTTTTCAAGAGACGGGAGATGGGAAGTCGCAGACCGGGGTCGCAAACCTTCCGGTTACGCCGAAGCCGGAGTCACCCGCACCGCAGGAACTTCACCATCGCCAGATAGAACCGCAGCTACACCCGTCGCAACAGTACCAGGCCGGCGAGCAGCCGCAGAAGCAGCGACACCAAGGGAAACCAACACCTATACCTTCACAGTCACCTTCGGGTGAAGACAGGTCCCTGCGATCGTCTCGCCGCTGCCGCACGCTGCAGCAGGCGAGGCGCCAGGACAGCGTGGAACACAGGAGCGCGCGTTTGCCCAAGCGGCCGAACACGGGCGAACGCCAGCGCTTGGGCCGCTTCGCCGCCAAGGAGCGCCGTTGGGGCGACGACATCCTCCGAGTCATTATGATGGGCAACAGGCACTACCTTCGCGAGTGGTCGCAATCATCATCGCGCCCTCGGTCGGCCTCGATTACCGGTGGAGCGGCGTTGTTAGACGAGACGCAATACATCAGCCAGCAGATCGAACTAGCGCACGCCTCCATCAACAACGCCGACCACACTTGTCCTTCTCCCGTGTTGCGTGAAGCCGCCGTAAGTTCCCCGATTGCAGCAACGCTTGAGGCGGCAGCGGCTGCACCGACACGCTCCCGCGAGCAGCGTACGTCGTCGCCGTCATCGCCACCTTGCCGGGTGTTGCAGCGGTCATCGCCGAGGACCTGTTCGAGGCCTCCGTCCTCTCTGTCATCGCCAGATCCACCTGGCGCTAGACAACACGTTACGTGGGGTCCCGGCGGCGAGCAGCGTAAAATGGACACGATTGCAGAGGCGGTTTGTGAAATCGAGCTGAAGGATCCGCAGGCAGTCGTGGGCGCTCTGGCGTCTAAGACGCTGGAGCTGAAGACTGGTGGAGACGTGTTTAGTGGTGACACTTTCGCCAAAAGCCCGGTCCAGGTGGTCGTGGTCGAGGACAATACGGACCACCTGGCTCCCAGCCTGACGTCCGAGTTGGGCGCCGAGAGCAGGCTGACGCCCACCTGGCCCCCGTGGGACGTGTGCGAGCGCGACCTTATGGCGTCCGTCAAGATGCTCTCGGCGGCCGTTGGCACGCCGGAGTCGTTCGCGAAGACCATCGAGCTTCCTTCACCCGAGGGTCTGCTGATGTCGGAGACCTCGACGCTGGCGAGCCGCGTGGACACCATGGCTCCGAGCTCTATCGGCTGCAGCGTCATCTTGGAGCCGAGCCCCAGCGCGCTTTCGTGCACCACCGGAAGCTCTAAGAACGTGCGCAGCAGGCGGCTCTCGGCCAAGATACTGGAGGGCCCCTGCTTCGAATCCATATACAATTCCATCCTGCAGCCAGGTTCCTCGCCGCCCCTCTCGCTGAGCATCCCGGTACTCGGTTCTCGAGATTTCCCGGGCTTTCTCGGACCCCGGGGCAGGCCGACTGGATCGACGTCCGAGCAGCCGGTGCTTCCGGGCCGCGCCGGTGATTCCACGATCTGCGGCAGCTCAACGGACGCTGCGACGACGACGTCGGGACCCGTGAGCTTTGCCTCGTCTCTGGCAACGCAGGAGTGCAGCGGCTCCTATCAAGTCCAGACGAGGCGGCGCGCGGAGACGACCGCGGCCGGAGGCCAGCAACGGACGAGCGGCGTGGCTCCACCGAGTGGTGAGCCGAGGCCTAGGAGCAGTAGCAGGCGCTGCGGTTGCCGACGCAGAGCGAGCCGGACGCTGAGCTCTGGCACCCTGCCACAACAGGATGCTCCAGCCGCGTGGCCGGAGGACCGTGCGCCAGAGGCGGTGGCCCCCGACTCGGAGGGCGGTAAGCGGCGGCCCTCTGAACCAGGGATCGAATTCACGAAGCTTTTCGCTTGTTAGAGGTGTTTGTCATTGGTTGACCACAATAGATAATGCCTTTTACACTACCATGATTGGTTGTTACCTGCTCTTACGAGCCGATATCACCTGAAAGAAGTGCTTTGTGAAAACAGGCACAGTGGGCTTATTCGCAATGCACTTCTCAGGATCTGTATTTTCAACGCGTTCTGTATTCCACAGCTGCTCGTAAGAACATAACATTAGCCAGAGCGGCCGACCAGTGCTCATTATGAATGCAGCCTCTGATGAAGGAAGAAGCAGAAGTCGTCTCGCAAATGAACCCACATATGCGGCATGGGTTTTCGGTACACAGATCAAGAGCATCCTTTCATCCAAGGAAAAACATAACCAGCTTTTTTAAATTACATAGACGCTGTGCCCAAATTTAGGTAGAGGTTTCAAGAGCTGTCAAAATTTCTCATAAATAGTGAGCAAAGCCGAAGAAAATAGGTTGCTACTACGGATTCCAGAACTACGTCGAGCCGAGCTCTGATGGGGATAGTTTGTGTTCTTTTTGTGTCCGATCAGAGTTACGGGTCTAATGAAATGCAAATCCGCAACGAAATGGCCCCTTGGGAATGAACTAATGAAGGCAGTAATGTATCTCGAATTAGCATGCTAATCAAATTGAGCAATTCGGCAAGCATCAAGACCAAATGTCCTAGAATAAGTGGTACTGGTCACCCTGCTATGCATACCAGAGCGGTGCCATGCTGCCAGGTGTGCGACAACAGTTTCCTCTGTAAAAAAGCACTGGCAGCTTTTCGTGACGTGATGAAGTGTACGTGATGTGAATCCAGTACTGAGTTCAGCGTTTTTTGTAGGTTATTGATACTGGCAGTAAGAGGTAAGGCTAAAAATCAGATTTAGCAACCTCACTTGCGAGCTCATTTGTCATTGTAGTTAGCAATGAGACAAGGTGCAAGTGAATACGGCGTGCATTTGATTTCGCACTTCTGATAATTGACGCTTAGCTTTTAATAACATAAGTAGAAAGGGACCTAACACGACATGAATTTCCAGGAAACTCCGTAATGCTTTCCGTCCATAAAGAAAATGACGGTTGAGAGGATTGTTTACGGTTGTTCACGTGCTGGTCGTTTCATAGAATGAGTACTTACCCGTCTTTGCGTGTTGTTAAAAGGAACGTGAACGATTTTATACACGCCGAATAGAAAGATAAGTTCCACGTAATAGTAAGTCGCTGATCGTGCAACTCTTCAAATTTCCTCATGTAGGGCTTTCTTTCGCGAGTCAACAGCTGTAGTATGGTTATTTTACACCACAGTGCAACAATTTTTGCATCTCCTTGCGCACTAAGGACCAATTGGTGCGGATGTCGACAGCGAGGAGGACCACTCGTCGTTCTTCTCCTTCGAAGAGTCTGCCTCGGAGACGTCTCTGCTGCCAGACTCCGCGAACCTGGACTGGTGGACCTCGACGCGTGCGTCGCGCAGCCGCACCGACCTCCCATGAGTCAGCCTGCAGTGAGTCACGCCTCTCACTCGCTGGTTTTGGAGCGCAGCTCTTAAAGCCGCCTGACAATCACGGTTTTAACGCGATAGCGTTAAGGAGCTCGTGTCGCAGAAAAGCCGGTCTCGTCGGTGTTGGCGGCGTTGGCCGTGAGCGAGAAATGGTGGAAGGCAATTCATAAATAAAAACAACTTGCAAGATGGGCTGGGTGGGAAACGAACCAGAGTCCCCGGAGTGTGAGACGGAGACGCTACCACTCAGCCATGAGTTCGATGGTTCAAATCGAGACAAAAGAGCCTCTAGTGTATGCGGTGTTACCTTAGAAACGTGCCGTAGAAAGTTATACTGCAGTGTATATCGGTAATTATGAGCAAGTAAATTACAGAAGTCGCAGTTAAACGGGTAGCGAAGTACGTTTCCGCTACATTTCTTCTGCGCTTGGTGCACACGTAGAGCCATCTTGCAGTAAACACAAAAGACCCTCTCCTCGCAATGTACGGTGCTGCCCGACAGGTGGCGTGCCACTCACCCGCTCCTGCCCTTCGTCTCGTTTGAGCGCATTGGCTTTGACTGGGACCGTGCGGGGACCGGTGCGAGGATGCCCCAATACCCTTGCGTTTAATAAGTTTTCTCGCTCTCTCCCCTTCCAACTTCCAGCGTGCGTCACTCGAACCCTCGTGTTTAGGCGACGCGGCTCCTCTTTCCGTTCACAGCGCGATTCCTAGGTGCAGCGTCCGATGCGGGACGCCTCTGACGTGATCGCTGCGCCGTAGTGCGTCTGGTGGAAAAGCGTCCCCTGCGATGTGTGCCGTGCTGCTGGCGAGGAGTCATGCGCCTGCGTGGTGCTCCCAAGCAAGATAGAGGACGATCCCATCGAGGCGTCAGCCCCATGATCGCATCGCCTTCATGGCGCCTCGCGGCCCGGCTTTCCGTCCCGATCACGACGTTTGGCTCGCGCAGATCGTGTCTCCCTCCGAGACACCGAGTTCTTTGGTTCGTTCCGCTTGCTCAGGCGCACGTTTCGTTGCCGCGCCGAAAGCTGCGTTTCTCGGCGCTCACCGCGTGTCTTTGTGTGACTCAAGAGCATGCCGAGCGAATTAGTGGGCGGTGCGAACGGGGTGCGATAATCCTATCGCGTTCCACTCTTGAAGGCGAAGCTTAAGCGTCCTCCAATTTTTTACCGGCGTTTTCTGGCGTTGTGTCTCTCGGCGTCGTCGCACGAACGCCTCCAGATAGGGTGTCCTGCGACACGAGTCGCACGCGGACCAGCGCTGATTGGTCTGCGCTCGTAGAGCCGCTTTCGGCGGCCGCGAGATTTAGTGTCTCTCGAGTGCACCGCCCTCCGCATCGACGCCGAGCGACGCCGGGTGACGAAACGCTACAAAACGCCTGGAAAACTCTGAATTTGGGGCGGCCTTTAGGAGCCCGTTCCTGCTTTGAGCGTCGATGTACCTCGTCTTCCCTCGGCGTAACTGAGCGAACGATGAAAGAGCGAAAGCGTAGCGTAGCGGCGGCTGAAAGACTGCGAGAGCGAAGAGAGCGCGAGGTGGAAAGCGGAGAAGGCAGGTTCAGCTGAAGGATGAGGAGGAAAGCGAAGCAATCCGGCTTGAACTACCACCAGATGGCGGTCACCTCCGCGCATCCGCGACTCCAACTTCTCGCCGGGGTGGACGGAGGTGTTTTTCCAGGGCTCCGTGCTGGCGACGAAATCATAAGCTTTTTGTGCATGCCTTGAGCTTGCTTCTGTTTTTGATGAGCTGGGTTTTTAGCTTTTAAATAATAATTGACTAGCTTTCTCTTTTCTCTTTCTCCTTAGTGCGCGCGCGTGTGTTTCGTGTATATTTGGTTTTGCACGATAATCGGAGCGTCTTTCTGCGCCATGTGCTTCAGCACGCGTTACCGTGTCGGACATTAAATCTTTATAGCCTTTAAATAGCAGTTTGGAAGTGGCAAGACGAAAAGCTATTAGTGGTTTTACTGTGTGAGCATTATCATCGGGAATTTTACTTTGGTAGGACAGTGAAAGAGTGGGTGCGTTGGTTGTACAAGGGCGAACACGTGTCATAACTTAAGTCTGTGCGGCATTTATTTCTTTAAAACATTGGTGATAATTACATTGCGGCATTTTAAGGATTTAGATACTGTGCGTATAGGCTTTTGCTAGAAGGCACGGCCCTGAAAGATTCGGTGTTGGTATTAGAAAAGGCCAAGTGCAACACATAACAAGAATGACGGCAAAGCGTGTAGTGTGCGGGGGGTCCCTCAATAAAGGTAGACGAGCGGAAAGATGAGAATGGAGAATAAAGGGAGTTAATTGGCAGACGCTGTGATGTCGATGCTAGGCTAAAGAAAATGGAGGATTTCCAGCATCAGCTTGTGAAACAGGTCGAAGAGCTCAAAAATGAGCTAAATATGGAGCGTGATGCACGGAAGGCGGTGGAAAAAAGACTTTAAGCAACCGAGGAAAAGATGGACAGGGCCGACATCATGGACGAGAGTGGTCGTGACAATTGAACGCACTCTCGCGACGTGACAGGGCAGGGAGTGTGAGCAAAGCAAGTGGGATGCGTGCAACGTAGCGAGGGGGCAGCTGAAAAGAGCTGCACCTACCTTGTGGCCGCCACTAATGAATAGCAGGAACGCAGGGGTCAATGCCCCTTGTCAAGTCCGAATCACACCGAAAATGATAACAAAGAGAAGCAGGGAGAGGCTTCGGCAGTAGGACAGAGTGAAAGGGTGATAAACCTGGCTACGTGCTCAGAAGCACTTGTGGAGAGGGTGAAAAACGATAAAAGAGTGGCGATAGGGTCATTTCCGGGGCGGACACTGGATTCTGCAACGAGCAAAAGCAAAGGTCATGGAAAATGCCCACGGACGCAACCGTGGGCATTTAGCACATTTAGCAGGTGGGCTAAATGACGTCCTAAACAAAAAGGGACAGAACTAGCCCAGCGCTTGGCGAAGGCGGTAGACGACTTGCGCGAACTCTCCCCTAGGTGCAGATCGTGGTGTGCACGGTGCCGGAGGTGTCGGTACTACATGACAGTAACGTGCAAATAGCCACAGTGGCTGCTAATGAGGCTATATGGACAATGAGCCGAGGGAATGGTTTCGAGGTTGTCGAAGTAAACAGGGAAGTGAGAAGGTGGGGGGTTTTGAACGAGACGGGATTCACTTCAATTACAGGTTTGGACGAAAAGTGGGCTGGTGACTTGCTGGTCGCGCGGTTGTCTTTTTAGGGGACCCACGGGCGCTCAGGAGACCAGTGTAGGTAGTAATGAAGAAGGTCCCCTAGGGGAGCCTCATAACAGCATCGCCGTCAATAACAGAAAAAAGGAGGAAAATGAGAAAGAGGACTCGCCATGCAACAAGTTACATAAACATGCAGGGCGACAGAAGAAAGGAAAAGTGGATAGAGATTTAGGAGCAGTTAAACAGAGAACAAATAGGGGTGTATGCGATTACATAAACGCACCTTAGAGACTCGGAAGAGCCGCCAATGATTGAAGGTATGTTTGGGAAGGGTGCAACAGAACTAAATCAGAAAGAAGGGGAGGGGGAGTCGGAATGCTCATCCATCAGGGAGCCAAATGGAGAGGAGTAAATTCAAAATGTCAAGAGCATCTTTGGTTATCATGTACAATGAAGGGAAGGAAAACTTGGCTGCGCTTAACATATTTGGGGATCGAAAATAATTGCACAAAGAAGAATCAAGAGTTAGTGGAATGCCCAAGTGTTGATATTAAGGGTTTCGAGAATGATGCCGAAATTATCCTATTAGGTGACATAAATGCCAACATACAGAATCCAGATGGCTATACCGACAACAACGGGAAGTCAATGCTAGATCTTTGTTAGCAACATAACCTCGTTATCGTGAATACAGGGCCTACATGTGACGGGAGACCACATAGGAAGTGGGATACCTGTAATCGACCATTGATTACTGTCTGACGACAGAATGAATTCATCATAAGTTGAGAGAAATGGTCATTGACGAAGAAGGGTATAGCAACATAGGGTGTGACCATAAACGCATCTTGAAGATTGGAGATGCAGTTGGGAAAGAGAGCAGGGAGCCCAAAATGGCCAGTCCAAATTTGAACACTGAACAAATAACAAATATAGTTACAAGAGTCGAGGAAGAACTTGGCAAATGGCCAAGCAAAAAGTGGGAATTTAGTGAACTTCTAAGTGTAATAAAAACAGAAATATGGAAAGAGAAGCAACATGGTTCGTTGGAAAGCAAAAAAAAAAAAAAAATAAACCGAAAAGCTGGTGGAAGAGGGAGATATGAGAAGCGATCGCCGAACGACAGGAGACAACCCGAGAGCACAGGCAGGCAAAGAAGGCGCAGTTTCCGCAGGATGAAGTAGCCAGAAAATGGAAAATATACAGGGAGAAAAAATCTATTGTTCAAATACTGGTGCAAGCAAAGATGAAAAGTGAAAGTGAACGTTGGTTGTTAAAAATACGTGAGGAAAAGAAGGCAGCACCTAGAATATTTTGGAACCACATAAAATTATTAGGCAGGAAGTCAACAACATTACAACATATCCTAGACGAAGATGGAAACAAACTGGAAGGGCACGCGTCATTAAATTACTTTCGAATAATAACAGCCGAATCTTTCCAAGGCAATGACGAAGTTGTAGTTGAGGAAAAAAAGGGGCATGAAAGAGAACCAGATGGAAAAGGAGCGGGTGCTGAGAAATTTTAACTGGAAGAAATTCGAAGAGAAAATTCCGAAGCACACAGCCACATGGCTAGACGAGGTTCCCGTTAGGCTGATTAACGAACTAGGACCAAAAAGTAAGGAAGCTCTGGTGAAAGCAGCAGAAAAAAGTCTAACATATAGACGAATACCAGATAGTTCGCGACAAAGTAGAAGGAATTTATTTTACAAAGGTAAGGAAGAGAAAAATAGAATTCACTCGTATAGACCGTTGACCATTACATCGGTAATATACAGGTTAGCAATGCAGAAATTAAGTTAAAGCTGTAAGCATGGCCAGATAATAATCGCATTTTGGGAGAACTTCAGAATGCCTTCAGAATAGGCAGGCGTCTGGATGATAACTTATTTGTCCTCACTCAGTCTATTGAAATATCCAGAGTAGAAAGGAGACCGTTATATGTGGCCTTTTTAGACACTACAAGAGCGTATGAGAACGTAGACCGCAACATTTTGTGGGATATTCTGGAAGGGAAAGGCTTAGGCGACGATTGTATACAACTTTTGAGAGAAATTTACCTAGCAAATACCGTCTGCGTTGAATGGGAAAGGATGAGGAGCGAGGATAAAGTTAATATCAACAAAGGACTGAGCAAAGGGTGCCCTTTATCCCCACTGCCGTTTATGATGTACATGGTGAGGATGGAGAGGGCGCAAGAAAGAAGTTATATCGGGTTTAATCTCGCATACAAACAGGCGGGTACAGCAGCAGAGCAGAAGCTTCGAGGTTTGAAATTTAGCGTTAAAAAATCAGGTGTTATGGTATGCAATGAAAACAGTGGACAGTGGCAATACAGGGCCAGAAAATACCTCGGGTAAAACAATATATATACCTTGATATATGGATAAACGAAGGCAATATATACATATATATATACATATATGGAAACAAAAGAAAAAAACAATAACAGTAAAGGGGAAGAGTAATGAAACACAGAGCGCTATGGGCATGCAATAGGTACGAGGTGCTCCGGGGTATGAAGAAAGACTGAGGAATATGGAAGAAAGTAAACGCGCTGTGAGAGTGTTCATGTATCTGTACAGAAAAAAAAAAAAACATTGACTCACAGTGGAGGAAAGGAACTAGGAAGCTTACCAGCAAAGTATGCGGCCTGTAGGGTGGGCAACACAGCAACAAAGAACGTCAAGCGGAAAGCCAGAGTGGCTGAGGTAATCTCATGGGTGGCGGCAATGGAAAAGAAACCTGCTCTAAGTAACCACTTAACAGGAAAAACCGAAATCAGGAAAGAAATAATTTATGATAATTCAAAGGGAAGCACATTACTTTCCGAAGCGAGATCAGGATGCCGCAGAACACGCACTTATAAAGTGAGATACAAGAAGGAAGAAGAAGCATGTGCGTGCTGCGGTAAAGCTAGGAAAACGATGGAGCATGTTGTATTAGAATGTAGAGATATCTGCCCAGTGGTCGATTTAGGAATCACTGGCCTCCTTGAAGCCCTTGGGGTCAGCGAGAGCAGGGGGTAAGTAAACATGTCCACAATAGCGATTAGTAAGAGGCGATTGGAAGATTGGTGGAAGAAAAGTAGGGAAACGACAAAAACGCAGACGTGCAAAAGCAAAGTTCGCAATAGGGGGTCAGAGACTTTGGCTATGTGAATCCATCGTGTTTCTTTTTCTGTTATCTTTTTGTTCTTTAACATAGGTAGGACATTAGGCAATAAAACAACAATAGCTTGGTGGCGCAACCCACCGCTCCGTTCCAAAGGGAACGCTTATAACATTTATCCATCCATCTATCCAACAGCCCCAGCGGCGGCACCGGTCATGCGCTTGGGAAAAAAAAAAGTTGCTTTTTATTTATGAAGTCCCTGCCGTGATTTATCGCTCACGGCCAACGCCGCGGACGCCGACGCCGACACCGACGCCGACGACACCGGCTTTTCTGCGACACGAGCTCCTTAACGCTATCGCGTTAAAAAGGAATCTGGAAGCTCGCCTTTGTACATAGCGGTCGCCGCAAGCGTTTCCCGGTAAAGATTACGGTTGCATAAGCTACAGCTGCCGGGAAGTGGGAACTGTGTGGCCACTCTATAATGGCGTCGCGCGTCGCGGCTCTGTCAGTCGGTGCTGTGATCGGTGCGATCTCTCAATATATCGCGAAATGAAAACATGTATATGGCTGCGCTCACATTTCACGTTAAGAGGAAGCTTTAGCTCGGGCCCGACGCCAACGCGGCCTATTCAAATACATTTAAAACGCAAAAACGTTTTTCTGATATAACCCCTGTACCGATTTTAATGAAGTTTGTTGCATTTGAGAGAGAAAGCTAAATTCTAGTGACTGTTGGAAGTGGAATTTTGATTTAGGGCTTGAATTTTGTTAAAAATATTTTCAAAAATTCAGAAGTCTGAAAAAGATAGAAGCATGAAGTTTACAAACTAATAGCTCCTCATCAAGAACAGATATCGCGTTTCTGTAAACGGAATCCATTATATCATTCAAAGCGGACAAATTTCATAAGTCATTTTACATCTTACGTGAATTTGTTACGTTGTTTACGAGGGTTCTGCAAGAGTTGTAATTACATTTAAATAAATTTTTTGAGATTCATGTGTAAAATGTCAAATTTGTTCGCTTTAGATGTGCTATTAGGTACAATTCACACAATTGCAATATCATTTTTTCTTGCGGAGTTACGGAGTTGTAAACTTGATAGTTTCGTTTCCTGAAAATTTGCGATTTTTACCAATTTTTAAAAAGAATTGACGACCTAAATCAAAAATTCGAAACCAAAAGTCACTAGATTTTAAGTTTTTCTTTTAAATGCAACAAACATCGTCAAATTTGGTGCAGTGGTTGCCGAGAAAAACGAATTCTCCTTTTACATGTATTTAGATAGGAGTACCCGAGCTAAAGCTTCCTCTTAAGGGAATATCGTAATTGTCGGTGAATTTTATTGTGCTTGTTTTAGAGCTATGCACTTTGATTCGGTGTAACCCCCCACCCCTCACCCCCACCCTTCATCACTTCTTCACTAGGGCTTCCCGTACAGCTGAGGTTTTGTTTTGGGAAGACTTGCACCACTAATCTGTCTGTCTGTCTGTCTGTCTGTCTGTCTGTCTGTCTGTCTGTCTGTCTGTCTGTCTGTCTGTCTGTCTGTCTGTCTGTCTGTCTGCCCGTCCGTCCGTCCGTCCGTCCGTACTTTCTGATGTCTGTCTGTCTGATCTGATCTAATCTGATCTTATCGTTAGCGGTCATACACGTTCGTACATTGCTTACATGGCGCAAAGTGTGACTGTCACAGTGTCAGTGAAGGCGCGTTGCCGGGGTATTCTTTGCAGCTGACGAGCCGGCCCTTGCCGCCGGCAAACACTGCGCTGTGCACGACCTCGGCGCGTGCTTGACCGGAAGCCTGTCGCATCGCGGGCGCCGCAACGCCCGGCCCGAGCCACCGAAAGGTCGCTCGCCCGGAGAGCTGCTGCGGGCTCAACTATTAGCTGCGGTATTGCGGTGAACAACGCAACCTTCTTCAATAAATGAGCCTATAAACTACTTCGCGAGAGCCCTCGCTACAAATTCAGCCACTGTATACGCGATATGCTTTCCGCAGCGCACCCACCACGCGAAACTCCGGCAACGTCGTAACTCGTCGCTGGCAGCGCCAGCGAGCTAAAGAATATCATGGGGGATCTTGAATAAGAAACAGCGTCTCACCTGCAAGACCGAACTATGAATTGGTTAATAGGGATGAAAAGAACGTTGACAAAAAGTTTATTTTTACGTATGCAAATATCAGTCTCAATGACTCGCGAATTGGCAAGAGAAGGACCTTGCGCCGATCCTTCGTATTGCACGGGTTACCAGAAACGTGCACATTTTGGAGCTCCGGTCGTGGGAAAGAAAAAGTTGCAGTTACACTCGCAATGCGGAGCAGTGACGAGATAACTTGAATAATAATGTGCGCAGAAAGTTCTGCACTGTTTCGTGCGGTATCCGCTTAAGAAAAAGCAAAGAAACATTTGCAGATGCGCACGATAGAAGAACACCTTACTCAGTGATGTCTCCAGAACCAGCTGCATTCTTTTAGAATGACTGTTTACTGAATCGTCTTGGATTTTACTCGCTTTAATTCATCAGATCTATAGCTTTCTAAATTTATTCGCTTAGCACATATGCAAGATCTGCCCCACTCCTGGCCAATCCCCGTGAGTGTGTATGTGCCAAAGACTTTGAAGTTATGATCACCATCATTTGTTGGTGTAAGTGCATGGCGTTTCAAGCTAGTGGTACACAGAGTTATTCTATGGCTACCTTAAAGGTGTCCTAAACCAATCCTCGGGCTTGGTGAAAAAAACACAGTCCGCGAATAGCATACGCTTCCGGGAATGTCTCAGCCAAGTTTTTGCAGTCGTGCGAGGCACCTAGAGCTCACAAGCAAAGCGCGAAGTCACCTTTCTCTCAAATGCTTTCTTCTTTTTTTTTTTAAACAGAAGCCGGCGCCTCGCTCTTTTCTGGAAGCTTTATATCGTAATACAGCAGAATCCCATGCACGGCTGCTGTTGCTCCAAAGCTTACATCAATCAAGAAGGGTGTTTGGATCAGTGCGCTTCTTCCTACTGTTACTGAGTATATCTATTGACGCACTTTAATAAACAGGCCAAATTAAGGGAGAATCTGCTTTCGAATTTGGGTAATAATTGCACACTTCCGGAAGAAGTCGAATATCATCTGCTCACGCTCGGGCGCAGCCGCCCGTATAGAAATTAAACTTTGGTCACCCTGCTTATCGGTGTCGTAGCGCTCGGGTCTCGCTAATTTCGACTAATTTTGAACACTCAACTAGCCTATATAACACGCGAAGCTTAGTCAGACCACCCGCGCGCTTGCCAGCGCGCGCTTACTCCTGGCCTTGGCAGACCTCGCTTCGTATTGAGCTTTTGAGAGCGCTTCAAAATCTTCAAAATGCGCTAGTTTGATGTGGCTACTATCCGTCGGTTAAGCTGGTGTAGGCCACGTAGCAGGGGCCACACTGGAGCATATGAGCGCGAGCGGGCACTCAAGCCCTGTCGTGCACAAAACAAACGCTGCCTCATACGCACTACAGCTGCGTGCATAGCTACAGTCTGCTGCGTAGCGTTGAGATCGCAGCCGCCGCGGGGTGCCGCTGGCTGAGTGTACTGCGGCTCGCTGAGGACACAATCGCGTAAGAATAGTGACCTCCACGTGAACATCTAAAATCAAATTTGAACTGCGTGCCGTGGTGAAGTTCAGTAGGGGAGGGGGGGGGGGGGGTGAGCGTTGTGGGCGCGCCCAGCTCCGCCGTAGCCTTCGCAGCGCAATGCATCGAAGAAGGAGCTGAATCACCGCGAACGGTGTGCTTGATTGCCGAAAGCGCCGCTCGTGCTGTACGAATTGACGAACTTTTTGCGGTAAAGTGTTTCTGAAATAGACTAACCTCAAATGCATTTCTCGACTTTCATGAAAAGCGGCTCACGGTCCCTTTAAAGGTTCTGTATATGACTCCCTAAATTTATAGTAATTGTAGTGATATCCGCGGGGAGACACGAGTCCTTCTTCTTGCTTTTTTGTTATCCTATACCTTTTGCCTACTGGCACAGGCTTAGTTTATGATATTCTTGACGCTGAATTATGAATAAGCTTGACGTCAGTCAATCATTTTAGGTGCGCTCAAGAGGCCAGGCACTGTGTTGTCCAGGCACAGTATTCCAAATGGAACCGATTTTACTCTGCTCATCTAGTATCCGCTCCATTATTAACAATATAAAAAGTCTCTTCGCGCGGTATCGATAACATTACGTCGAAATTCTAGCAGGGTACTACCAAATATATTTACATTACATTAAACCTCATTTTTAAAAAAATCACCGAAGAGCAGCTCCTTACCCAGAGATCGGAAAAAAAGTCAAAGTGGTTCCACTTCATAAGTCCGGCGGCACCCATAAACCATACTAAAGACCTATTTGTTTTACATCAGTACCGTGAAAAATATTTGAACACATAATTTTCTCCCATCTTGTAAACTTTTTTGGGATCAAACAGGTCTTTTCATCACAATCAACGTGGGCTCCCTAAGTCGTCATGTGAAGCGCAGTTATTAACATTCTGCAATGATCTCCATACTTGTCTAGACGCTGGCTTTATAGTAGACTGTATGTTCTTAGATTTTACAAAAGCATTCGACAGAGTTAACCACCACTTACTCCTAGTAAAACTCGGCCAGTTAAACATTGATCCCTTGGTCTACAACTGGATTCGACAACTTCTTTCTAACCGTACACAGTATGTGAGCACTAACGATAATGACTTTCCCGAAGTACCGGTTGGTTCAGGGGTACCTCAAGGCTCTTCTTTTAGCACCCTTAGTTTTTTTTAAATATATATCGATGATCTGCCTAACCAAATCGCAAGTTACATTTGTACATTTGCTGACGATTGTGTTATATACCGCAAGATTGAAAGTAATAACGATACTTTAGCACTCCAGGATGATCTCAATAACACTACTGCATGGTGCACGCTTTGTCTAATGGAACTCAACACTTCGAAATGTAAAACAATGAGTATTTCCCCTAATCAAGCAGTGTGCCTCGCTTGCGTACTTAGTAATACTTCCCTTGACCCAGTAGTTTCTTACAAATACCTCAGTTTGCATATTACTAGCAGGCTTTCACGGAAAAGACACACAGAATACATTACGTCGTAACCTAACCACGTGCTTGGCTATCTCAGAGGTAACTTTTCTTTAGCTCCAACGAAACTAAAACGACGACTCGATGTCAGTTATGTCAGACCTAACCTCGAATACGCATGCTCGATATGAGATCCTAAACATGCTACTCTAATAAACATCCTTGAAAGTGTGCAAAATCGATTGGTCCGATTCATTCTCAACAATTATTATCGTATACTGCTAGTGTAAATAACATGAAACTTGCATTTGGCACTCCCCTTCTTTCTTCACGAAGAAAATTATCTCGTGTTTCCCTTTCTCAAAAGGTCTACTATCATAACCGCGAGCTCAAGTACATTACACCAGCATGTTATATCTCCCCACGTGTTGATCATCGTTTCATAGTTCATGTACCTTCGCAACGCACATTTGCCTACTCGTATTCATGCTTGCCGAGAACATATCACGAGTGGAACCGCCTGTGTGCATCACTAGTGGCAATCAAAGACGCAGACTGTTTTCGCAGAGCACTAACAAACACATTATAAACCTACATCAAAGTGCGTCACTACCGCGTTGTCATTTATTGCTGTCGTTTCATTGCTTTTTATTCTGTGTTTTCTTTATTCTCTTCGCAACACTTGATTTTTAAGTGTTTTTTTGCTTTGTTACTATTGTATTCATTTACCTGTAGTTGCGGTGTTTTCTTCCCGATATTGGGGGCGAGCTCCACCACTGGAAAAGCAGGCGCCACTGTTGGCGTCACGTGGCATGAGGGATCACGTGGACACAGCGGCCGCGTCGGCTGCTTCGGAAACGCCGATGCAAGCTGGAAACGAAAGCTTAAAGTCCCACCTGCGCTGCGGTTCTGATTAGGCGGTGAGGCTTTCCCGCCTTGAGTGCCTGCTTGACAACATTTGAAAGCACTACGATAGGTAGTGGCTGCCTTTGGAGGCGTGCAGCATGGTAGGTTACTGCTCGTTACCGCAGTGCCGGACGAGCGCAATGGAGCCCGCTGTCAGCTCTATTCGCACGTAGCCGCAGGACAAGAAGCTGCGTGAAGCTTGGCTCGCAAAACTTAGAAGCGGCAAATAGCCATCGGCTACAACTCGGTTATGCAGCAAGCACAGACGCGAGGAAGATTTCCGCTACGGCGCCGGGACTGCGCGATGTTCGGTGAGTAGCAGAAAACGCGCACTGAGACGCTCGCCCGCGCCCGCTGTCTGGCTAATGTCATGACGGTTTGGTCTATGAATTTGTTGATGCTAGATACTGGCAAGTTCACTGGAATGGAAAGGGAGCGGTAAGAAGCACATTAAAAAGAAGGCATGGCATATGGTCATGTTTGTGTTATGAATTAACGCACTGGATTGCGAAAAGGAAGCAGCGGGAAATCGCACGCTGAAAAAAAAAAAACGACAAACATTTTGAAAAGTCCAAGAATTTAGAAGAAAAAAAGACTGAATCGGTCGCGACTGCGCATCACAGCCGCCGTAGGCGTCGAAGTTTCTATAGCGAAATTATTTTTGAACAGCTCTGATAGCGTCCACACAACAATGGTTGCTTGTGTACTGTCAAATGCTCATATGCTGTGACCTAAATAAAGATCAGGGCACGGTGCGAAAACGCGCTCGCAGCGAAACATTGTGCGCGGACATGCACGCAGACGCGCAGTCGGTCGCCGTGAACCCGTGCGATCGCTGCATTGAGGCTTCATTCTGTTACGCTCCATTCGGTTATACAGACAGCCCACTATAAGAACATATTTCACATAGTTTGCTCTCAACGCTTGCCTACCTTTCATGCAAGAAGCCGGTTCTGGAGACACCATCGCGGCGACCGCGCGCTGTGGCGTTCACTGTACATATTCGGTAAAAAGGTAGCGTCTGTAAACTATTCTGTGCTTTCTGTTTGCCGAAGATTATTCTTGACGATAGGAAACTTCCGTCGTTTCGAGAGTACTTACAGAAATGTCCAGGAGGGCTTCCGTGTGGTGTTTTTATTGAGCGCCGACAGCGAAACATATGAGAAGCGCGCCGCGTTATCCCTCATACTACGCAAGGGAGGCGCATCCGACAGATGACGACTTCGTAACTCCTCGCCCCCAGTTATTATGTTCTTCACTTCTTGAATTTTTTATATGCACTGATGTACTAAAGCCCCTCTCCTCTATAATGCTGCTTGTAAGCGCTGATGGCATGAATGAATGAATGAACGAACGAATGAATGAATGAATGAATGAATGAATGAATGAATGAATGAATGAATGAATGAATGAATGAATATTTGCTGCAGCATCGTCGGAATGGTTGAAAGTAACTGGGTGTAATGAAGAGCATTTAAGAAAAAATCTTGGAATGGTTGAGAACTGTTCGAATCCTTGCTGGATACTGCGACTTTCTTTCTTTACGAAAATTCGGGTGGATAACTGTGGGATTCCAGCGACAGACACCAACGGACATCAAAACGTTTACGGGAGCGAGTCCAAAACTATCACTGTAATACAACGGCACAAGGTGCAACATATGGGGTGCTTTCTTTTTTGGCTGCACCAACTTCTAAAAAAGTTTTCCTGTGGCATATGGCAAAATTATAACCCATGATATAAATTACTCGATGACGCGACCATTACTTCTACGTAAAATCAAAGTACCTAATTGAATAAATAATGTAGTTGCGCTAATCCACTTCTTAAATTACATTACGGCCCATATATCGGTCTACGAAGTGTAGCTGGTGAGCTTGCAAGGCACATCGAGTTGGAATGAATTCTGAGGCTGGCGCTGGTTTCGAGTCATGCGCCGTCAAAGTTGCGGTGAAAATGCATTTTTGTTGCGCTGACTTTTTAAAGGAAACGCTGTTTTATGCATTGAAGAATAAAGTAACTGGAACGCCAATGCATTTCTTCGGACGCTTTGAAAGTTATCTTGAAACTGGTGGAGACCTGATAATTCGTTTCAAGTGGATATGCCTTGGGAACTGACGGGCTACCATGCATAGATTAAAATATGTGCCGTAATCTAAATAATTAAAAGTTATTTAGCATAACTATGGTAAATATTCAATTAAACATTTTGGTTTTTTGTAAAAGGAAATACCGCCTCATAGAGTAATTTATATCAGGTGCTATAACTGCGCCAACTGCCAGCTTGACGCAGGTAACAAAGAAAAAACTATATAGCAACGGGCTGGTTGGCACGCTTCCTCTTTTTTTCCCAGTCGTTCTCGACACTTCAATGCTTTGGCGATGAATGGGTGTTATGTTATATTTAATTTTTTTTGCTTTTGAGTGGCCTCAGGAAAAGAAACATGCTGGGCCACTTTAAGTATAGAACAGCGGTAGGTGACTCTACCAACACGTTAACAGCGGCGAAGACGACGACGACCAGGGCATGACAAAAAAAAAAAAAGACATTTTACGTGCCGAAACCACGATCTCTTTATGGGGCACGCTGTAGTGGGGGACTTCGGATTAATTTCGACCAACTGGGGTTCTTTAACGTGCACAAAAAGCTAAGTGCATTTCGATGGGGGCGAAATGCGAAAACACCCGTGTGCTTAGACTTAAGTGCACGTTAAAGAACCCCAGGTGGTCGAAATTTCCGGAGTCCTCCACTACGGCGTGCCTCATAATCAGAAAGTGGTTTTGGCACGTAAAACCCCAAATATTATTATTATTATTAAAACTGAGTGCGCATCTATCTTTGCATTTCGCCTCCATCCAAATGCAAACGCCGTGGCCGGTATTTGATTCCGCGACATCGTGCTTAGCGGCGCAACACGATAGCCACTAAGACACCATCGCCGGTGCCATGACGACAAGACGATGCAGCGACATGCCGAACTGACAGTAACAATGACCGCGATAAGACGACGACCGCATCACATCGACCACATGACGTCGTGATAGGGACAATCAACACAGTAACAAGTACGTGACAGTGGCAACGACGAAAAAAGCAAGACGACAGCATGATGGACAGAGAAAGACGGCACCGTGACGACGATACCACGATGACGTCGGCGTGAGGGTAGCCTCGAGCACGACGCGACGACTCACACTAGCCTGATCCGTGATGGAACCCTCGGTGGAGACGAACAATTTTCTCGTTACATTATCTGACGCGCAAACATGACAAATTGGATAATGACAGCTGTGACAGACGCCGCAACACTCGTTGAAATATGCTTAGCAGCTGTCGCTAAAAGTGAACGTCGCGTTGCTTTTCCTTTAGCGACGCCGTACGCTCCGTTTGTAAGACACCAGCAGATTTTCGCTAAACGTATACTATACACCGACAAAAAAAAAAAAAAAAATTTACGGAGGCTTAGTATACCGCTTTCCGGCGTTCGCTCTTCTATCGGCATAACAAGGCGGATGGAATCGTCGCCCTCGTTTCCATTTCAGACGCGGCCATGCGCTGGCGCGTAATTGTGGGCGACTATAGAAGATCCGGATAAGCCCGAAGCGCGCCCAGATTCTCGTCGGCACAACGATGCGCTTCGCCGAACGTGCGCGTCTCCTCCCAGTGCCCGGCTCTCGGAGAAAGGGCGCAAATGTTTATTCAACTCTTCGCCAGCCTCGCAATGGCCGGACCGGGGACGAGGGCGCTTTCTGGACGTCTTGTAGGAGCGCGGTTCATCCTGCGGCGCAGCATTTTTGCGTTCGTTTCTTTCACTTCGCTCGTTTTGCTCCCAGTCGGCAGAGACGGAGATAGACCGCGAGCCTGAGATAAGGAAATAAGGAAGGAGATAAGGAAATAAGGAGATAAGGAAGATGCTCAGAGTATGCGACCCAATTGTCTAGACAGCGCCGAATGGAAATAAGGAAGAAAGGGATGATGTTCCGAAACGAGGAATGAGTATAATGGCGATACGCGTAAGCTTGCGTCATAGGCGGCCACAGAGGCCTGCGGAAGAACGACGGGGACTGTTTGCGCCTGTGAGGACAGAGAGTACGGCTGTAGAGTTTTTTTTTCGAGTGCGGCTGGTATGTCTGTATACTTTGACGAAGTGTCTCTGATGTTTGCACGCCCGCATTTGGTTGCTTCAGTGAGAACAAAAGCAAAGATGACGTTCGGCTATCTCATCGCACCCCCACAGACGTCGCCCAGAAAGAAAAGTGTGGGTGCGATTTCAATGAGAGGAGAAAGTATGTCGACAAGGCGATAATGATCGGGCGGCAAGGAATGAACGTGTCAGGTTGCAAACGGACGTTTAAACTCATTCCCAGCGTAAGTGGCGCCATTTTCTCAATGTTTGGTGGATCTGGACCATCTCATCTGCACACGCCGCGGTATCTTAGTGGCTATGGCGATGAGCTCCTATGGCGTTGGAGGTGGCGGATTCGATCCCGGCCACGGTGGCCACATTACGATGGGGCCGAAATGCAGAGACTGTCGTTGTACTTAGACTTTGGCGCACAGTAAGGACCCCAAAATTCATCTAGCGCCTCCCACTATAGGGTGTGTCTCACAATGAGATCGTGGTTCTGGCTCGTAAAACCTTTACTTAAATTATTAACCTAACATGCGCGTCTCAATTTACTTTTAACGCATGCAGAGATACAAAGAGTGGTTACATAATTTAAAGTGTGGAAGCGGTTACGTATGTTTGCTATTTACGTGCCAACTTTCCATCTGTGCAGTAGTTTGGCTGTTCAATTCTGTCTATTATAATAACGGTGCTGTTTAGTTTTAAAAAAATGCAGACTACGTGATCTGGTGGAACAAGTTCAACGTCTCTGAAGCCTCGGCTCGCAGCCTAGAATTCCGGCTTCCATCCGGCACTTGTCAATGCGAACACAATATGGTGTCGCAGGGTTTTACTGGCTGCGATTGCAAACTGCTAGGAACCCCGACGTTCTACTCAAATCCCGACGCCCGTAAAGTTTTGGCGTTTACTGCACGTGATAGTTAGTTAGCTCGTAAACCCTCTAAAGAGTCTATTTTGGCCAGTGTGTGTGCCATTGTGAAGATTACTTAGCGCGTTGCGGACAAGGACATCAGAAAAATAATTTGTCTCATTTGTTTCTCTCTGGTGTCCAAGTCCATAACGAGCTACGTAGTTGGTATTCATCGCAAACAGTCTTCGATCTGTCATAGGAAGGAAGTTACGTAGGAGCAAATGACTGGGCGAACGAACGACGGAATGGTGAGACACACAAAGTAAAAGTGGTCGCGCTTAATTATCTCTAAAATGAAAGTTACGAGCGTCATATGGAAAATTAACGCAGGCAAGTACGCACAAAAGTTCATCATCACCACGAAGGCTTGTGATGGCGCTTGGAAGCGTGCTAGAATCATACAAGTTTAATGATTGCAGCGAGCTGATATCACATCACATCACTTTATTACCTTAAAGACCCCCGTTTAGGGGGCATTACACACAGGTGAAGGTTACAAATAACACTCTTTATGCGGAACAGTGTGTTGTGACGTTTTATGCAAAAGTTGATGAACACGTGATGGCTGCAATGTCTCGGGGAAGGCCATTTCAGTCCGCTGCTATACGAAGAAATAACGAGGCAGCGAAGATGGTAGTGCGAGTACGTGAGCATGCAATTTCATACGAATGGGTAGTGCGGTGGGATATGCGCGTCGGTGGGATGATGTGGGGCGCGCGATTGAGGAAGCTGTCAAAAAACTTGTGAAGCAAGCAGAGGCTGGCGATGCGGTGACGCACAGAAAGATTTGGAAGACCAGTTTTACGTTTGAGGGATGATATGCTTATGTCATATGAGTATGAAGAATGAATGAACCTAGTGGCACAGTTTTGCAGGGATTCTAATTGAATTAAATGGAACGAATGATACAGGAAAAAAAAAGAAGCTTTCGCAGATTTATGTTGACCCGAGCAATTAACTGCGCCCGGTTCTCATAAAAGCCAGAGAAGACCCGCCGGGTTAGCCCATGTGGCTTTTGTGTGTTGCGCTGCTAAGCACAAGGTCGTGGGATCAAACCCTGGCCGCGGAGGCCGCAATTGGATGGGGGCGAAAAAAAACAAAGAAAAGACGCTCGCGTACTTTGGTTTAGGGGAAAGTTAGAGAGAGCCAGGTGGTTCAAATTAATCGGCAGTCCTCCACTACGATGTGCCTCATAATCAGATCGTGGTTTTGGCGGGTAAAATACCCCCAAATTTAATAAATATTGCAAGTCAGCGACACTGTATAAGGAAGTCATGGAATTCTTCTAAGGTCTCATGGATCTGTCTTGCCGTTGCCCGATATCTTCGACATATCAAAGACTTTTGATATGTTTCACTATAGCAAGCTTTCTACAGAAAAACGCGTTTCTTTTCTTGAAAATTACAAAAAAGAAAAGAAACGGTATGACTCGAACCTACTCGTGAGAATACTTCAAGGGCACTTTAGTAATGTAGTAATAACAATAACAGCAGAGGTGGTCGTAACTTAGGAAACAATGTACACTTATAGATCAAACAAACAACTGTTTTATAGCTTTTAGCAAAGGTTCAGACGTGGTAGTCCCAAAATGTTTGTCGATTTCGGCCTTTCGTATAGCTGACCTCCAACGTGGAGCTGATGAAACGTGACGCGTTAAACAAAAATTAGGACTTGCTGGCCAAGATAAACCACGCAAAGAAGCTTTTGCTTATCCGATGTGTGGTGTACGCAAGGTAACATTTGTTTTATAACCCTAGATAATTTATTACGGCTGCGTTGCTTGCATTGCTGGCTATTCTTTGACTGGCATTAGATACCAAACACGCCGCCGCAAGAGGCCGTCGGCTTTCGCCGCTGCTGCGCGAAAATTGTTGAGGCACTACCCTTAACAATTTCACTGTTGGCGGGTTCATAAAAATTAAAATAACTGCGATGTGTGCTGAACTACACTGTTTCTAGCATGCCCGCATAGGCGTTCCATTGTCTTGACGAGCCTAGATTGGCCCATCGGCGAAGGCATCACAAAACTTCTTTGGCGTACGCTTTCGCGATATTGCACTGAACCAAGAAATATATATTTCTCTGAGGCGATGACGTAACATCACGTAAGTGGGAGAGTTCGCACACTCTAAAGTTCTCAACAATGCGCTATACCTATCGTCGGCGAATCGGCCTACAGTCAGAGAAACATAAGCCTAGACTAGCGCTGTGGCTATCACCACTATGCGAGCTGAATTAGTGCCGGTAACCTTTAAACCTGGAGGTGAGTTCCTTTATGAATGTAACCGCGTTTACATATGCATAGGAGCGATGACACCAGCTCGCTTTAGTTACTTTCTACATATGTTTGCGGGACTAATTCTTTTAGCAGAGCGACCAGCGCGATAAGTCCGTATCTGTGTCTTTGCAATTATTCACAAATAGGAAAAGTGAGACAGTGAGAGAGAAAGGGAGGCCCTTTATGCCTCTACTGTGTAGCAAACTTGAAAACCACGGGCCCACATGACTACGATCTCCTCTTCCAAATCGGATTCCTCTTCTGAATCCGGAGAACTCGCCCTCAAGCGCGATCACTTTCCGCCGGCGCGCAGGTTCGGGCGCTCGCCGGCAGAGCCCGGAGTGGCGCTGCGGTCGCGCTAGTTCCCCCCTCCTTTCTTCTTCTTCTTCATTTTTTCCCCTTCCGTCCCGCTGGCGCACTTTCTGCCCTCCCCTCCGGGCGCTCGGGATAGTTCATCGCGCCCGGTCCTCATCTGACGAGGGGATCAGTCGGCGAGCCGCGCGGCTGGCATGAGGTCGTTCTAGCTCCATCCCCAGGCGGATTATCCCCGGAGGCCGTTACCGACGGCGGATTGGTTTCCGACGGATGACGGATTATCGCCAAAGGTAAAAATTCCCAGTTTTCATTCATCCCGTTGTCCTTGGAACGGTTTTTTTTGCCGAAGCAACGACAACAGTTCGAGCGCTCCTACCGGGACATAGCTCTTGTGGAAAAGAAAAGCAGGAAACAGTAACGTTTCTCGTGACTTCGCTTTCCCTAATTCGTAGCTTGCTCACCGTAAACGAGCGTCGAAGAAAAATTTTCATCAATGTTTGCCAATAGGTGTTCATCGGCTTTATAAAGTTGTCTTGTGACACAAAACTGATCTTCGTCTTCTGTGAAAGGCTTGATACTTTCAATATATGTTAGCTCGTACGGTGGACTCAAGATAACCTACGTTTTTGCCAGGGACATCAAATATCCTGCAACATGGCGTAACACAGAGGCTTGCACAAAAATATCGAGAAAAAAAAACAGAAAGACTTCCAGTCTATTATTCACGCAGCGTTGTGATCGTTGTATCAATTTTATTGAAAGCAATGAATAACACGGTTTGCCGTTCTCTTGCCTATAATCTGTGGGGATAGAGCCAGGGCATTGTTTCTTTTGTACAACGTTGTTTAACATGCTCGTCGCTTCCTAAGCCACATAATGTTGTCCATACAGAACTGACAATGCCGACATCAGTATCTGAGACACTTTGCTGGTACAGTTGTATTTATTTATATATAATCTCTCTGATGTGTCCACAAAGAGGTAAATGGCAGGAAGCCGCAAAAGTTGTTCCGCAGTCGGAGAGTGAAGCTTTATCAATAGCAAATGAGATATTTCGAAAAAAACAAAACAAGTCTACTAGGTTCATGATAGTAGCCTGTTGGACCAGTTGGTGTAACATATCGTAAAATTATGAGCGGTTTTAACGGCAGTGGTGAAGAAAGACTTGAGCGTCTGTCCTATCGAGTCTGTCTTCAGCTCTGCTGTTGAAACCATTCATACTTTTACGATAAGTGTGCTAGAGTTGGGAATTATTAGCGTGCTAGAAGATCCGCGCACTTGTAAAGACGTCACAGCGTCCGCAAAACGCCGCGGATGCCCAGAGGTGATGAAAAAAGGTACATCCACTTTTTATATGCGCTGATCGTCTCGCCTTTATGCTGTCGCCGTCGCGATGGTCCCACAGAAAGTGTCGTCGCGTAATTGTGTTCTCTTCTGTTACCGGTGTGTCGTCGCTTTCAAAGCCTTTTCTCAAATAAGCGACACGGTTAAAAGTGCCCTGTTCTGCCAATTAACGAATACGTGCACTCACCGGGATCTCGAAAAGTAATGACTTCACTTAAGCGGCCGCAGGCGCACCACCTTGCAGGACAGTGATTCACCCTTCTTCAAGAGTAAGAACACTTCTTCGTACTACGACATAATGGGACAGAAAGGAAATCCTTTGGTAACTTTTATTTTTATTTTTTTTTTGCCCTTCGTTATAGGTTCGCACGAATCCACGCCGTTGTTATGGCGAGATCAGTTACTCGGTGAAACAGCCAGTAAGAAATGAATAGAATTGGACGAAAACAATTATTACACAATATGGCCACTGTCTTCCGCCGTGAGCTGCCTGCAAACTTGCACTACGTCCAGTACTTCAAGGAAGTTGAGAAGGGTAGAAATTCGACTCTGTTACCGAATGGAGGATCATCATCATCATGCATAACTTATTGAAGGCCACTGTAGGACAAATGTCTTTTTCGAGAGAGCTCTGTACACTGAGAAAACTCGCAAACTGATAACACCATGGAACTGGAAGTTTCCCGAGCTCGACGCGCCGTTTAGTCCTCTTTCGCCATTGACTGCTATTTCCTTCGCTTGGCAACAATTCCGTTACTTTAATACATCAATTGGTTATCGGTTCTACACACTGCATCACCTGTCTAATTTTACTTAAACCCCCAATGTAATATTATCTGCCCGTGTTCGATATCTAATTCATACTTTCCTCTCCACGCCTATCAGTTTCGTTCTAGTGCGTCCTTTGCCTCCACCCATCTTGGAGCAGTGGGCGGCAAATGGCCGCGGCAGTATTTAAAAGCTCGCAAGTGGGTGTACTGTGTCCGTCCTTTCCGTTACACGGAGGACCATCGTCAAATCATCTCCGTTATCGTCGTGTCGCTGTTGTCGTCAGGCCACCTCGACATCCTCCGCTTCAGTTACTTCAAAACCTCGTTCTTCGTGAACTTCTCATTCGCAAGAACTGTTTGTGTATTATGTTGCCATAACTACATGGTGTAACTTATTTCATATCCTGTTCTCGTATGGGAGACCCCGGAAGCAGTGCCGAACTTTGCGTATGCCTGTGTATTAATAATTGTGAATGCACTTCTATGTACAAGTGACGTTGTTGTTGAACAAACTTGAAACTTGAAAACAATGCCTTAACCAGCGCCGTCACCGAGATTCGTGTTCGCGTCACTGCCGCAATGGGCAGCTACAAAAGAGAACAAGAGAGAAAACGTCGATCCTTGTGACGCTTCGTCCGCATCACTGTCATATATACAACCGCTGATCATAAAGATGCTGATGGTGAGGTACGCTGCGTGGCTCCTTCAATGTAGAGCATGTGGGAAACCAGCTTGACGTGTGCTAAGAATTGCGCTGTCGCGCAGCTTTGGCGATAGGTAATTTGTGCGTTTTCTTTTTTCACCGCGCCTACCCCTAGAGTGGTGATGTCTGTACGTTTGTTTCGGAGGCCATAATAAGCAGGCACTGTATTGTAGTGGACAACAAGGATATCGTGTGCATCACAGAGAAGTTGTTCTTGTGAAGACGGCGGTGTGAGCTTTGAAATGGTGCTGCTGCTGCGGCGACGTAGTTCAGAGCCGGAGGAATTGCTCCAGTGGGCGGACTTTTTCTTTATTTTATATGTACACCAGAAAGGACAGTGTCGGCAACGAAAGGCTAACATGACGTCCCCTTGAAACGGCCATGCTTCATCTCCGAGGGATCCCCTTTTACAGCATCGTGCAACTCCCAGGCTCATTCCAAGTTTCCAATTTCCCTTTCACGAACATGTACCACCACGATACAAAGCCCCGCAGAACTATTTTGGTTAGCGTCGACTTTTCAAATCTCGGCTGGCTGGCCTTTCGAAAGCTTTGGTGAAACGGTTCAGAACGAAATATGCCGTCTCTGTCTCGCTGCATGGAACTCGGGAATCATGTCTCGTTCGTTTTTCACAAAACACGCGCACTGCTGCTGAGCACGGGGTCGCATATATTCTGTGGGGTGGAATACGAGAAGTCACATGCGAGCGAATGCCCGTCCACGTTGAAAAACTTCTGGGAGCCGATATTACTGCTCAGAAATATCTGGTGGTAAGAAAGGAAACACTTGTGGGCTTTATGAGATCTCTCACAACCAAACTGCAGGTTTATTTATTCATTTTTATGCTCCCAGGGCGCGCAGGCATCATAGAGAGGAGTGGGGTTACACAATATCAGTAACGGCATTTTTGAAGGCGGTGGCGTCAGTGACGGTAGCAACGCATGAAAGGAAGTAGTTCCATTCGGTACTGGTCGGAGGGATGAAAGAATGAAAATAGGTGTCGGTGCATGGCATGTGGCAACACCCACTTTCTAATGATGATCATTGGAAGACGAAATCTGGTTCGGTCCGTGCAGTAGTTGATCTTTCAAAGTTGAATTAGTATGATAAAGCTTGTGGAACAGACATTTTAGGCGGGAACATTTACGGCGAGGTCACAAGACAGATAAGTTGAGATTAGCCTTCATTGAAGCAACATGGGCAGCATGACCCAGTAAGGGCACAAAACCGAATGAATGAACGAATCAATCAATCAATCAATCAATCAATCAATCAATCAATCAATCAATCAATCAATCAATCAATCAATCAATCAATCAATCAATCAATCAATCAATCAATCAATCAATCAATCAATCAACCAACCAACCTCAGGGTAGGAAACATCGGTGAGAAGTTGATGGATAGCATCGTAGATCCGATACTCTTAAGCATTAAATTGTTGACGCTTACTTGGTGACATATACCTATTAACATATGACGAAATCGACCAGAATGGCCTGTCCTTAGAAACCTTCTTGTTCGCAAGAGCTGTTCGTTATTGACCGGCCATCTTCGCTAGTATCTCCATCGTCACGATTAGCAGGCATCCACTCTTACTAAGAATTCTAAGCTGTGTACTTCTTTCGTGAGTACGGACCCTGATCTGTCGGTATTTTCTGAAATTAATAACCCTGCCGCTGTGCTGCAGTGCCAGTGGTTTTATGCTGCTCATCACAGGGTCGCAGGACTAATTTGCGGCAACGGTGGCTGGCATTTTCGTGGGGTGGAATGCAAGGACACTCAGGTACTGTGGTTCGGACGCACATTAAGTTTCCCAGATAGTCAAAGTTAAACCGGAGTCCCTCATTACTTCGTATCTCGTATAAAGTTAATCAAATTTTGGAGTTCTTACTTGCCCAAATTATGATCGGATTATGAGGCACGCCGTAGTGGGTGACTCCGGTATAATTTTGACCAACTGGGGTTTTTTAACGTGCACCCGATGCACCATACGCGGGCGTTTTCGTATCCGTACCCCGTCGAAATGCGGCCACCGTGGCCAGAATTGATCCCGCGACCTCTAGTTTAGCAGCGCGACGCCCTAGCCACTATGAAACCACGGCGCAGTTATCTCACATAACATGAGTTGCTCTGCGACGTTGAACATCATAAATAATTTTAATGTTCAATTAATATATTTTTGTGTAATGAGGGTGCGGTCTAGATGAGGGCACTAGTTTACTCAGGTGGTTTTACCATGGCGACCGAGACGCTTGGACCGAGCAGGGCTTACCAGTGGTACGTCTTCTTGCTTGCTAACTTTCTTGGTTGGTGTTGCCATATTGAAGGTTTCGCGACGCCCGTGTTCTTTAGAACGACTGCTATTGTGTGTAGGGTGTTCTCAACGTTTCTTTCTTTTTTTCTACCATGAGCTGGCCGATTTATATCTGAGAGGCTCAAATTCTCAGAACCCACGTGTCTCGGCAAAAGATCGGCGCTGAGTGTTTTCATTTATATACGCCGTACGTCAGGTTCAAGGCACATAGGAAATAACGCCGGGAGGGTGTTGGGTGGGCTTTGTTGTGCTTATTTTTGTGTCTATATTTTGCTTTGATTTTGCTTTTGATTAAGTGGGGAAATGGAAAAAAGGGTAGGCTGCAACTCCGATTTCAAACCCGTTAGATTAGTCGAAGGGGTGACCATTTTTCATGCTTTGGGAGAAGGGAGCCCTAGTTTTCGCCATTAGCTCAGGACCCTCAATTTTTTAAATCTGCCCCTGCCTTACGGCTGGCTGAGGCAGGAAAGCGCAGAAAAATGCCACGAGTGAGAGAGAGAGAAACGAAGAGGGAAAGGTAGGGACGTGCCCGGTTGGCTACCCTACACGTGGGGAGGAGAAAAGGAAAGAACAGATAAGTAATAGTAAGTCATTCACAGTCAGTCGCAAGGGAATCTTAACTGTCACAAGCGTTCATACAATCCACTGCCCTTCAAGAAGCGCAGAAGGGCTTTTGTGGCCTTTTGCATGGAAGAATGCATAGGCCATGGTCCAAGGATCTTTTCTTCTGAGAGCGCTCTATTGTCTAGCAGGTTGAGTTTCGCTTGTAAAGTACGTCGTTGAGTGTTGAAGGATGGGCAGTGACACAGAACGTGCTCTAGAATCTCAGCGCAGCTGCACAAATTGCACGCCGCACTGTTGGCCATTCCTATCAGCAATGAATAGGAATTTGTAAATGCGACGCCCAACCACATGCGACACAGTAATGTTGTTTTGCCACGGGAGAGTCCAGGTGGCAGGCGAAGTCGCAAGTCAGGGTCGAAAGAGTGCAAACGTGAGTTGGTAAAACCCGGTGAATTCCATCGTAGAAGTGTGATGTGGCGAGCAAGTGATTGACGTTGTCGCGCAGCATCAGTTTTTGAAAGTGATATGGGAACCCGCTGATGTTTTTGGCGAGTCGAACGCGCAGCTTCATCTGCGCTGTCGTTACCGACGATTCCGCAATGGCTTGGCAACCGATGAAACACAATGTCGTGGCCTTTCTCTAGCGCGTGATTATTAGCGTGCCTTATTTCGTACACCAGCTTCTCATGTAACCCATCACGTAGGGCAAACTGCAGAGTTTGTAGGGCTGCTTTGGAATCGCAGAAAATGGCCCAGCGATTTGGTGGCTGCTGGAGCACGTACGTGAGTGCACCGTGAAGAGCTACAAGTACTGCTGCTGTCGACGTTTTATTGAGCGAATATTTAAACTGCAAAGAGACGGCGTCTGATGGAACAACTACTGCTCCGGTAGAGCTGCTTGGATTGGTGGAACCATCCGTGTAAATGTGTATGCGGTCAAAATAAGACTCTATGAGGAGGAGCAGAGGCAATTACTTCAAGGCTAGTGGTGACAAGTCTGCCATCTTTGCAATCTCAGAAATTGAGTGCCACACATGAATTTGCCGGAGACACCACAATGGCGATGTTGGGAGTTTCGCAGGCTTGAAGCCAGATGGTATCGAGTCATGGTGTCTCGTCACAATACCACATAATGTGACCTGTGGTCTTCGCACTGGCGAATCCGAGAAAAAGTGCGTGGTCGACCTCGGGGCTTCGAGAAGCTGCTTCGCCTGCTGGTAAGAGGAGTGTAAGCTTTCTTGCGGTTCAGTAGCACGATTTGTTTGTCGAAGCACAAGAGGATTTTGAGGCCACGTTTCTGAGAACATGCTTCAGCTAAACACAGCTATTTCGTTGCTAGAGGCATGCGAATAGGCCAATGCGCTGTTTTGTTGTTTCCACTGTTCACCGCTGCTGACTCTACCACTGTCTGTCTTTGTGCACGAAGAAATGAAAGAAACTACAGTAAACACTGAAGTCATGCGCGAACACGTTTTTAATTTCATCACTTAGCTGTTGTGAGGCCCTAGTGGATCAAACGTGCGCATCGGTAATGTTTCAAGTTCTGCACATGGTAAAACTCGGACGAACGATTGGACATTGATGCAGGCATTGACGCAGACTGCATGCAAAAGCGCACTTCCTACTTGTTTATTTCAAAATGGCACCCGACATCTAGAACACCCCTGCCCTTTTTACTGGGCTGGTTGATGCATGATTGTCAAAATGAATGCTGGCGCGAAACAGCCATCAAACTCGTCGCAGTTCGTCCAGCTTGTTTCACGCCTGTTATTCTATGTGTTTGTTTTGCTTCTTCTGTTCTTTTCCGCCTCATTTCCTTTTTCCGGTGTTCATCCTTTTTACTTCTTCCCACTTCCCTTAGTAGAAGGTCGCCAACTAGACATTCGACCTGGTGAAACCTTCCTGTCTATATTCTTCTACTTCTCTATCTACCTCCCTCTCTTTATGAGTTCTATAGAGGTTCTATGTGCCGGGTAGTTAGTTAATCAAGGCAGCTCTAAGACAAGTGATGTGGTCAGCTGCAATTCACTCGCAATGCACTCACACTTCACTCGCTATTGAAGTCGGCGGTTTGAGCCCGAAGTTGCGGTTTCCATTCCCGGCCACGGCGAAAGCGTTCTGATGGGTACGGAAAGAAAGAACACTCGCGTGCTCCGATATACATGCATATCAAAGAACCCACAGCTTATTGCGACAAATGATTTCTACAGATGCCTTAAGGTGGAAGAAGATTCACGAAAGGAAAAAAAGAAGAATGTCATACGCCCAATTGTAGCTCGAAGCTACAAATTAAGCTCATGCGGTTTTCTTTGAATGGAAGCGTCTCAGTTGAAGAAGAATTCGTCCTGTTTCAGGGGATCGGTCCAGAATTAGGTCATGAGAGCAACGCGTTTCCGGGGCGGTCGCTCTACCAACCGAGCTAGCCAAGAAGCATGCAGATCGCATCGCGAGAGCTAACTAATCGAGAATTGGAAGCGCGAAAACACATAACATGGCAAATCAGTTTTGCGTAAGTCGGTGGAGGAACGTTCCCGAGAGGGACCTCTTCGTCCACCCGATCGTTGAACTAAGATACAAAAGAAACTCATGCAGGTTTCTTACCCATGTGAAAAAACCCATACACAGGTGGTCGTAATCTATTCGACGCCGCTTATACGGTGTCGCTCACAGTCCAAAAGTGTAGCTCCTGGAAATTCATCTATCGTTATCAGTCTGCACCCGTGATCACACGAAGCCCAAATCAAGCTTTAATCACATGTGCAGAAGGAGGCAGCGAAATTTTGTAGACTTCGGGATTGGTAAAGCAGTACTGGGACCATCTGTCTCCTCCGCTATACGAAAGGCAAGAAACCCTTGTGAAATATTATTGTAACGCGTAAATTTATTTCTACAGTACCGTGATTCCGTATCTCCGGATCACTGATGAGTGGACGCGAGGCTCTTGAAGGTATCGTTTTGCCGTCCAGAGCGTAAGGTCGAATGTAGCGCATGGCGTGAGAAAATACAATTAAATTCAAGTCAGTAGGAGCGTTCCTACGCCTCCCATAGAACTGATGACGTCTACTTTTGACCGTCGCCCGGCGACATATCGTGCATCATTTTCGTTCGAGCCTGCTGGAGTGGCGCCTCGGACTAACGCGAGTTTGATGACGGAGGCAGAAACTGCTGTCGTTTGGAACAGCTATACTTAGAGCATGTGCAGGCGTTTTGTTTTGAGCGATCGCAAAAGGTCGTGCTCATTTGAAAACAAACTAAAAGGCATAGTAGACAGAACGATGACGCCAAGAAAAAAATCGGCAAAGTTCGATGAATGAACACAAAAATCGATAGTTAAAGAAATGGCCGCTAGATCCGGGCAAAGCAAACGGAATAAAGGAAGAAAAACCGGTTCTGGACGTTTAGTTTTCCCGTGCGCAACGGGCGAGAACAACATGCAGAATACGTCAATGATCCGCGCGGTAGTTCTATGCAGTGAAGCAAACGCTACAGATCTCGTTGGCTAACAAGGAACCAGAATCACCTGAGCTTCGTGCTGAAAGACTGGCGCTCCAATTGAGCGTCGCTAATCTTTCCATGATTCTTCTATTCACCGCTGTTTACACATCGCGGAATTAACAGAAGACTATGAATGAACTACGCGTTCAATTTGTATGGTTGGTTTATTATGTACAGTGCTCAGGCGACTGAAAATGCGCACGTTTTTTGCCTCGCCGGCGGGCGCTGGGGACACCGAGCTGGTGCATTTTTGTATGACATGAAATCGAGAAGCCGCCTTTTTGATGCATTGTGACTGCATTCGGCCCTTGAGCGATTACCCGGCGCTCAGCCGGGGCGCACAGAAAGTGCCGGCTGGCCTAAGGTCCGAGTATCGCGTTTAAGCTGCTGAGCGCTGTACCTTTGCGAAGAGCAGATTTGCAACAAGAAACTGCAGAGTGGGTTGAGAGAGGCCCCGTAATGGAAGGCTGCGGGGTAATTTCGAACACGTGGGCTTTTCTTTTTTAACATGTGCATATGCCCAAGTACCCCCACCAGCGTTTTTGCATTTTGCCTCTGTCGAGTCGCGGCTGCCGCAGGTGGGAATCGAGCCCTCTTCCTCTTGTTTAATAGCAGAATGCCCACTGGAAATAGAAGTGTAGTGGGTAGAAACAACTACAGGGCCGAAACTTACTGCACCCTTGTGGTTCCCTCCGTATCCTGCACGCGTCGCTCTGTTGAACCTGGCCCCGTATTCACAAAAACCTCATGCCCTAGAATTGTTTGTTATAGCAAATGCTAACCAATCAAGGTGCTCGACATATTATTAGCAAAGGCCGACGGCCAATGGCAAACAGCACTTACGAACGAAAAGCCTTTGTGAATTCGGCTCCTGCTCTTTATCATCGATGAACTCTTATCTGGTTCTCGTTCCTGATTCGCTGATGCGATCCCGTGTAGCCTTCACTGCGGAGCACGGTACTGGCGAGCCTCAGAGCACTTCCGCGAGTCGATTGATTGATCGCTGTTGGGTTTCTTTGACATCTTTCTTTGGGTGTCGGGTTCCTGTCTTGACGTTCATGGCGTTCGCCAGCTTAAGTGGCACGCCAAGCTAGGTTATGTCGTGGATGAAGGCGGAAACTTCGCTGTCAAAGCCGAGTACGATGCGCCTTACATTATCTCATCATAGCTTTTTTCTTTAAGGCGGCTGTATTTACTACCGCTTTCCAGCAAGGCTGTTTGGGTAGAAGAAATACTGTAGATAATTATCGTCGTAAAACAACGTTACAAAAAACACGGCGTGATGCATGAACACTGCCTACTTCAACACGTCGTGCGAGATGCGCATAAGCGCGCTGATTTCTTATGAACTGACTCATGTTGGCACTGCCTCTCTATTTACCATTTTTTTAAGAACTAAATACTGACCGAATGACATCGCTAAACAGGCGTCCATATTCCACAATAAGCCTATTTGCCATTATTTTGTAGTCACTAATATTGCAAGAAGCACAGATTGTTTGTTATATATTTTTTCTTGTATCACTTAGTCTGTCTGCAGGCTATACGGAAGTCCACTTCCGTATAGCCTATATGTGCATCTACAGCTTACGATGTTGAACGATAAGCGAGAGAATTGCAGGCTCTTGATCACGACTGATCAAGTCTGTTTTCGCACTTTCGGGGTATGTAAGCTAAATACATAATACTAAATAAAATAAATAACCTCAGTGCTTTATTTCTTTTTTTTTTTGGTTAGAACGCATACCTACCCTTACAGAAGAGAAGCCTTTTCTCGTATTTTCTATTTTCTGAATAGTTTCTATTATCTGGCTTAAGCTACAGACTTTGATTCCGTGGCATCTATTCGTAAAAGCAGCTTCGTGTGCATGGCTAGACTTATTGAGCCTTTTAATAAAGGCGTCCGTTGGAGAGCTCAAGACCCTGTAGTTTAAAATGATTAGATCTTTCCTTGCTGCTCTACGTCAGCAGAAAAGCTGAGAAAGTGTCAAGCGCTCTGGAGTAAGACCAAGTGAACCGGCTGCATCATACAGAACAAGGTTTGCTTTTACTACCGGAAAGCAGCCAAAAAAAGGAGGATTTCACTTTCGTTGACTATGCCGAATCAGTCGGTGCAACGACTGGCGCAAGCCGTCGTTGCAAGATCGCATTCACCGAAAGTTGCGTGCATCCCTGACAAAGCGGAATAAAAGAAGATGGCAGGGAGATCAAGCTCTCGACTTTATTGCAACTCGCCGTGTACTAAGCGAGATAACAAGGACAACGAGCGCGGCGAAGAATGCAAAGCCAAAAATAAAGAGTTAGGACAAGGTCAACAAGGAAGGAAGTGAATTCGCGGGACCTGACGGCTCTCAAATAGGGACGTGGTCGGCGACACGCTCCTCGCGCTGCTCCGCTGTAAGCGAGACTGCGCCGTCTGACATTCGGACGACCGGAACAAACAGCGTCGCCTTCTCCGTACGTCGGCCGTAGCGCGGGCAGAGAAGAGCCCGAAGCCCGTCCCCACTTCGCTTGCGTCGCCTCTGCGCTGCTGCTGTTATTAGCGCGCATCCTTCGTCCTCCTCCTGGCCTCCTCCGAGAGCCCCGTCGGCGCTTCGGTTCGGCCCTCTCGACAACGCGTGCGCCTCCCGCCGGCATTTCCGTGCAACGTTGATGAAAGCTCGTGACCCTTTGTGGCCGCGACGCAGCCGCGTTATATTGGCGGGTATGGTGCTTTCTTGCTAAAGTGGTGGTGGGGGCGGTGGTACTGCCGGTAAGTTTAGCCTGGCTACTACACTAGAAATTGCTCCGTCTGAGCGTCTTTTCCATTGCCACTAAAGCCCCTCGACTAGAGGGCCGCGGCGGCCGCATTTCGGTTAAGGCTAAACGCAAAAAAAAAAAAAATTAATAAAAATGCTACGCTGTACGGTGCACTGGGTGCACGTTAAAGAACCCCACGTGGTCGAGATTAATCCGGAGTCCTCCACTACGGCGTGCCTCATAATCAGATCGGGGTTTTGTCACGTAAAGATGCAGAATTAAATTTAAAGTTTAACGTCGACCAGACATCCAGCGAATCAGCGTCGCTGAAGTACGCAAGGAAGAGACGTGAAGCTTATTTGAGGGATATATGATGGGTCCTTCTGCGTACGCCAGATGTTGTAAACACGAATGCGGAGGACATTGCTTTTGGAAGTTCTCATCTCTCGCCGGGGACACCGTTAGCGTTCATGCTCAGAATGATAGAATGAGAGAGGATCAAACCAATCGCCCCTCCACTACGTCCTTCCTACTTGTGTCGCAGTAAATGAGCTCAAAGTAAGCAGAAGGAATCGTCGAAGTCTTAATTTTTTTTTCTGTTTGTAGAGGTTGGCGAATAACTTTTGCAAATGCGAACCGAATACGAATAGCAGGTATTAAATGTCGAATCGAATATCATGTAATATAACGTAGACGGACATATCTACAGCAGGAGTATTTATTTCGTTTTAATTAGGGACTGTACCGACTTGCAAAAAGTACAGGCAACTATTAGAAACGAATGATCAGTAGAAAACATAATACCACTAATAAAAACTGCACGAACAGCCTTTCAACATATTTACCGCCTGGTTGCAAGCAAGCCTTCCAAGAATTATTGGCTGCTGTAACCCTAGCTTTCCAAAAACGTTTAATAAATGGTTGCCGAGAAGAAGATTAGTTGTTGTGCAAAAAGAAAAAAGAGGAGGTCCTGAAAGACTCGCGTGCCGTTACCACATGTAAAGGAGCCCATTAAAAGGAAAGCAACACTAGTTGGAGTGCAAAAGTTAAAATTACTAGATAACTATACTGCCAAATATATAGATCTTCCGCCGCGATACAAAAATATTGCTTGCATAATCCATTTTCTTTCTGCATTGCATCGAAAACTTTTATCGTTGTTTCACTTATCATGCGCGATAATTTGTTTAGTAGACGGAGAACAGTAGCAAGCTTTTAACTGTAGGTTATTGTGAAATATTTGGTTAGTTTAGAGTATCCGAAACCAACTAGACAAGTAGACATTAGCCGCCGAAGCGCTATAGCTCTATAGGCAAGCTTAGGAGTGTGACGTCACGAAGAAGCGCACGAAGTTATGCATTTCGTGCATGTCGTAACAAGTTTGACTAACCATACTGTCACATTTACTTTTGGCAGGCGATTCGAAGAGACATGGCCATGTTTCAAATTTGGCCATTTTTCAAAAGCAAATTTGCAAACATCTCTTCAAAGCGGTGAGCACTGACGAAGCGTCTTATATACAAAACGGGGGGTTGGATAGCCATCATATCCAACTAGAGCACAAGAACACACAAGAACACACAAGAACACACAAGAACCGCGCGCATTCTTTCGTCTTCTAGTTCTTGCATGTCCTTATGGGCCGGCTGGCAATGTTCTACATAGTCGCCAACTGTTTCTGTCTATGTTGCACCTGTTCGCTTATGCAAACACGCATGTTTTCTGCAGCTGTGAAACAGGGTGCATGCGAATAAGAATGGGATGAATGAGGAACCCCTACAAGTACTTGGAATTTAGTAATGTGACAGTCAGGCCCTTCTAGCAACGCTTACGCTTAAGAAAAAAAAAAGGCGGGGGGGGGGTTTACGTGCCAAAACCACGATCTGATTACGAGGCACGCCGTAGGGGGGAGGGGGCGGGTCGGTGGGCACTCCAGAATAATTTGGAGAACCTGGGGCTCTTTAACGTGCCCCAAAATCTAAGCAGACGGGTGTTTTCGCCCCCACCTAAATGCGGCCGCCGTGGCCGGGAGTCGATCCCGCGACTTTGTGCTTAGCAGCCCAACATCGTAGCCACTAAGCAACCATGGCGGGTAACAGCTGCACTACCCAGCAATGATTTCTAACACCACATTGACAATAGATCTCTAAAACCGGCGAGTCAAGTACTTGGCAAATACCCCAACGCACTGCATGCTTACTGGGTGCGGCCCAGAGCATAATCCTCTCCACACTTTCTTTTCTTTCTTGAAAGGCCCCGCCCACCCTTCCCTACGCCAAGGAGAGGTGGACCGCTCCACCGCAAGAGCTACACCCCACACTATGGGTACTCCTGGTGCCAATACAACGCGCCATTAGGTCCAGACAAATAGACACAGCCCCGAGACCAGGGACCCGGAGGGACTCCGGCAACGATGACTGGGGCTAAGAGTAGCACAGAAACAAGCTTTCCCTTTCTCCTTTTTAAGGAGCAGAGAAAAGAACCCCGTCTTTCGAGCACGTTAATAAGCCATCCTACTCCGAGCAACGCTTTATAAGTTCTATCGTTTGAGCCCGCCTGCCTCGTCACTGCGCTGCTGTGGATATACTTCGTTCGATGAACCCATCGGATTAAGCAATACTTTTATAGTTGCAACGTTTATGAAGACGCGCCATGGCCCTGTCGGTCCCGTGACAGGCGAGCCGTCGCGCGCGTAGAGCAAAACACGGTTTTTGCGTACGGCTCGAGAAAGCAGCAACATGAACGGTGAACGCAACGTCGAGCGCCTGACGAGCGGCCGAGGGTGGCCCTGACGCGTGGTTCCCGTCTAATACCATGAATAGCCTTTCCCCTCTTTCATTTTCCTAGTCTTTCTTTTGTTCCTTTTGTTCCCGCGGCACTTCCTGGTGTTCGTAGGCGGCCAAGACGTTGTTATGTGATGTTGTCGAGCCAGTGTTGTGCACATCATGAGCGGGTGCTCTTCTCACATGCGTGAGCTGAGACCATTCTTTCGTTCCGTATCGCGTAGCTAAGAAGTTTCTGTAGAGGCGAGTAGTTACAGCTTTGTATTACAGCTATTTTCTGCGTTTGTGCGCCTTTGTTGCGCGTGTTGCATATGATGCATGAACGCGCGCGCACGCGTTCTTTTCTATTTACTTTACTTGCGTATGTTGACGTGCACGCGTTGACAATAGCTAACCTATACGCCTCATTGCGATGATGCTCGCACAAAGATGACGGAAGTCCGTGAAACATCAACTTTTACTTATTTTTTGCGCTTTATTTTGAAATCTTTCAGTAGCTAGTGCTGGTGTCGTCCAGAAAAAAAAAACGAGAACAAAAAAAAAAAAAAACAACCGGCTAAGGACGAATAAAAGTTGAGCAAGTTGGTAGGAATTTGCGTAGAGGAGTTCCGAACGACATCCCCGAAGAGGAGCTCTTGAAAAGTAACAAAGAAGTAAACAGAAAAAATGAAACAAAGGAGGCTGGCATAATCGTCGGGATTGTTGGTTTGGAGATGCTGATGTTCCTCTAGCGAAGTGTCTGACTAAGGCAGGGTGCAACATCCATAGTGTACTATAAAATGAAGAAAGTAAATGAATGAGTGTACTGCATCTCTAATGCCAGAGGATGTGACCAACTGACATTAAAGCAGGTGATGGCTGACGAATATGGCGTTTGAAATGGGTTGCACATTTAGACACGGACTGGCGGAAAGACAAAGTCAGTGTTCGTACGCTGTAGAACTGTGTGCGTGAATACTCAAGAATTCAACACACGCGCACGCACACACACAGCGTCGTCGTCGATTCGACGCCTCAGTAAACTGGAACCACTGCATGGCGTTGTCACAGTGTGCACTCTGTGGCTTTCTTCGATTATGCAGTCCCGGATTCTCTGGTTTGCTTAGCCAATAAAATTTCTAGCTGATGGGAATATGGGTTCATATATCGACATAAATTTTGTACATAATTTTCTATTAAGTTTGTACGAACTAAAAGAAAAATAAATTAGGAAACATAGCCCTTGGATAACGCGAGACATAATCCACGCAAGAAGGAAAGTAAAGAGGCTAAGGAAATCACTTAAGAAAAAGTTTAATGTAACAACAAAAAACCAGTCTCCGTGATGCTATGACCAATCTGAAGTTAAATTTAAAGGCTACGCAGAATGGATTGCTAGACATCCATGTATGATATTCACGAAATCATTGACAAATGATAGACTGCCAAAAGTGTGGAAAAGAATGAGAATCATTCCAATACACAAATAGGGAGGTAAGTAAGATATAAATAACTTTAGGCCTATTTCAATAACATGCGCAGTTTCCAAAATCTTACAACACATCATTCTCAAACATATAACATCTTAACTTGAAGCTGAACTAATCCTAACGCCTTTTCAGCATGGTTTTCGCCGTGGACTATCAACAGTGACGCAGCATTTAGAACTTTTCCATGACCTGTATCTTGGCATCGACTCTAAAAAGCAAATTGACCTTATTCTACTAGATTTTTCAAAGGCCTTCAATCGAGTATCCCACTAGAAATTAATTTGTAAGCTTGAGCAACGCTAGGTTACGGCCCCATAATTAACTGGATAAGTGATTATTTAAAAAGTCGCACTCAACTTGTAGAAATTGGTGGTCAGTCATCCAGCACAGCAGAAGTGGTGTCTGGCGTTCCCCCAGCGCTGCGTTATGGCTCCTGTCCTCTCTATAATCTTTATTAACGATATGTCTGCAAATATACACGTTAACATTAGACTGTTCGCAGATGATTGTATTACTTATAACACAATTAACTCGCACGAAGACCATCTAGCCCTTGACTGCGCTCTACAATCAGTGAACAAATGGGGCTCCGACTGGCAAATGCCATTAAATGCTAACAAATCGTTCTTACTCATAATTCCGAGGAAAAAGTATAAACCATTTCCGTGTAAAACTAATGCCATTGAACTGACTGCAATCATTGAACCTAAGTGCCTTGGATTGATAATTACTGAGGACCTCAGCTGGAGCCCTCATATTAAACACATCACTTCGTCCGCACTCGAACAAGTCTTCTTTATCGGACGCCGTCTCGGCTTAGCCCCCCACAGATGCTAAACTGTTGGCTTACAATGTATTTGTTAGATCGATATTAGAGTACGTAAATATCGTGTAGTTTCCGTTTACTAAACAAGACATTAATAAACTTGAGGTTATACAGAGAAAGGCGGTCAGGTTTATTTTACAGTGGAGCTGTTAGAACCTCGCTGGGTTTCTCTTGACGTGCGCAGTTTCGCCGAGCTGGGGGAGGGAGAGCTTAGAGAGAGTGAAAGCAGAATATAAAGATAGCATCGCGCAGCATAGCGACGCGGCGAGGGTGGGTGGAGCCTGTGGGGGAGGGGTGTAGCGGAGCGCACGCGAGCGAGAAACGCGGCCCAGATGCGTGCCCTCTCCTGTGGCGCGCGAGGCAGGGGGGGGGGGTCAGGCGAGGGAGGAGGGGCGTTCTTCTCCGGCGGCTGCTACGGTGCCTTGATGTCCTCCTCGCCCGCCGCTCCATACAGAGTGGAGACAACCGCGGCGTCTCCTACGGCGTTGTCCACGCGAATCGCGGACGCCGTAGTAGACGCCTTTGGCGGACGCCGTATATAGGAACGCGTTGCCGGCGCTCGTGCACCTTGTGTACGGTTTGGCACTGCTTTACTGGCCTTGCCCCAGCTCCACTCGTCTCTGGTGTTTGCAATCGCAGAGCCACGCGGAAATTTTAGACAGGTACGGGCCGTATGATTCACCTACAATGTTGACGGAAACCGCTGGAACACAGGGCCAAAATAGCTTGCTCAAAATTCATGTACCTACTTATGCATGATCAAGCAAATATTAAGGCAACTACATACATCTTCAGCTTACAAACACGTCAAACCAGACATAAGCATTCACAAATGCTTACTGAATATCCTTTGCGTACTGACTGTTTCAAAAACTCATTTCTTCCATTAATTATAAGAGAATGGAATAAACTTCCTGTTGTCAGGATTGGGGGCTCAATCCCATCGCTCGTGATCCGTTGTCAAGATTGGAGTCCGGCATGAATTCGAAGGTAGCTGGCCCATGCCGTCGTCCAACTTATCCACGCTGAGGACGTTGATGAAGGGAAGGACTGCTTCTCATCGAGAACGAGGAATATGGATTTATTTACAGTATTTACATGCAGTTCATCAGTCTAGCATGACTGCGAGAGAAAGTACGTCAGTCTAATACGACTGCTCGAGAGAGTGTCTCAGTCTAACATGACTGCTTAAGAAAATGTGTCGAGCATCCGCACAACAGTTTTTAAACACTCGGTCCTCCCGCGATACAAGGTGACGCGAACGTTCGTTTAGTCCCCGTAAACTAGCCGCCTCTCCGCGGGACGGTTTACACACACACATGCACACACACACGTGTTCACGGTCCGAAACCGACATCACACGAATTTCGTAGAATTCGGAGCCCTCCCGGTAGCACGCGCGGGTAGCAGATCAGGTCCGCGTTGTCGTGTTACGCACAAAGTCTGCTTCGTCTAACTCCTTCAGTCACAACGGCGACGAGGCTAGAGCGTAACGGTGGCGGTTTCAGCACAAAGCCTGCTTCGTCAAACGAATCCTAGCTGAAGCGACGGAGAGTGGAGGACGTGCGTATTGTTCCTGACACAAAGTCGACTTAGCCACGCCGTGGCTAGAGGTTGGCGGCGGCATTCCAAGATGAGGTTGCCACCACTGGCGTAGATGGCTGGCAAACTTGCACTACAGCTAGCCGTTCTTAACACTGTACACATTATTGAAAGTGCATCACTTACCCACTTTTTGTCTGCCATTGAAAGCGAAATGCTAAACAGATGAAGTTCTGTTTTAACTTTACATCTTATTTATTTGTGGGAGTATGCTTGCCGATTTTTTGTCTTCTTTTTCTACCCTCACAAATTTGAAGTGTCGTAGTATGTATCTTTCTTTTCATCGTCTGGGTATGTTCTTATGTTAGTTTTTTTCCCTGCTGAGCTTCTTAGTTCACTGAATTTATTCATTAATTAAATAACTTTATTGAGTGTCCTGCGATTTGGTGGGTTTGGCCTGGACCCCGCCTAGGTTTCGGCCAAAACTGTTGGCCCTTGGCGGCTTTCTCGGCTCGCTGACGACCTAGAGTTTATTCTCTGAATTTATTGCTTGAAATTTTTTCTGCACCTACCTGTCTATATTACTCATAGATATAATTGTCATTTGTTGTAGTTTCATTGCAATGATATTGCTATTTCATTTGGAATAGTATTGTATTACAATTTCTGTTATCCTCAATTACATTTATCCGTATTGTATACCTACCTGCTATGATCCCCTTTGGGATTGGGAGTATATTCAAATAAATAAATAAATAAATACGTAAATAAATAAATAAATAAATAAATAATCTTTCGGCTCATTCACGCGAGGGTTTTGACAGGGTTCGACACATACCGAGCTGGGCCAAACTCTGGCCTTCCTGCATTGTGTCCGAACTTGCCTTAAACCTTAATGGATTTTTGGATCGGGATAATGAAGTTATGCTATTCAAATTGTTTTCCTTTTAGCTCTTCGTCAGTAAGTCGAGTGGCAAACCTCCTACGTTGTCGACATGTACTGCCTGTCGTGAGTGGTGGGTGACAAGAAAGGAATAGAAAAGAACGAAAGGAATGCTCACATTATTCTGGCCCTGTTTTCCATGACTCAGTGCTATTGCTCTTACTAAGAACTCTGAATGCCTTACAGGAACTAGATGTTCTAGCTTGCATAAATTAGACATAATTGAACAAATAGAAAGAAGGGCGTGACCTGCGACGGAATCGTGACGTACCCTCAGATGAGACGCGAAAAAAAAAAATGAAGAACAGTACAGAATAAATTAAGAGTAGCCATCGTGAGGCACGCGATAAAGGGACTCTGAACTACGCCGACACCGTCTAACCCAAAGTATACAGTCCCAATCGGTTTGCTGAAACATGCGCGAACTCTACACAAAGGACGAGTCATGAGAGCGGTCGGGGCTTCTTTCACGATTCTGCGATTGGCGATGGCTCCGCTTCTCTTGCTCGATCTCATCTTTGTTCTGAACCCGAAGTCTCGTACAAGAGAGATCACTCCGTTGCAGTACTCGCGTAGCAGAGAGTGAGAACTATTACCAACGCGTTCAGTACATGTACACCTTTGGCACGGTTGGTTGTTGAGCTACTTCCGAATGGAACCTTCTGGCAGCTGCAGCGTAAGATGACCCTTGTTCTGGCTGTTTGTTGCAGAACCAGCATGGAACGTCTCGTCAAAAATAGTTCGGGATTTGCATGAGAATACCATACGAACCGGTTAGCGGAGCCTGTAGCTTGTCAGTGTGTGACGCTGAACGCCCCAAAGGGGAACTATGAAAGCGGCCATATGCAAATGTTTCGTTAACGCGAGCTTCCACAGCAGCAACCAAGAGGAACGAGAAAGTTGGCGCATTTTCGCCATCACAAGAGGCCAACCCCCTTTCTTCTCGTTTATTACATAACGAGGGTCTCGAATCCGGCAGCATTGATGCCTTCAGGTAGCATATGTGGGTTTATTGACCAGTTGCCTTCACCCAAAAAGATCACGTTCTCGTGACGCCTGCGGCAACAAGGACGTCCCACGTCCGCCGCCAAGGTCTGTGAGTGGTGGCGCTGGCTAACACTCCCAGGGTTCTACTAGTACACATAAATACCCAAGAAAGTGGGTGGGGAAACAGCGCCGCGGTAGCTCAATTGGTAGAGCATCGCACGCGAAATGCGAAGGTTGCGGGTTCGGTTCCCACCTGCGGCAAGTTGTTTTTTCATCCACTTTAATTTCCATTCATTTGTCGTTTCTTCATTCCATTTATTAAGCACCAGTAATTTCCCCTATGCTGTCCTTGGTGTCAGCGTTTGTTGGCTTCTCATGATATGACTAAGAAAAATCGGGCCCATCGGTTAACCCCCTTTCTTCTCGTATATATATATATATATATATATATATATATATATATATATATATATTTAGAGAGAAAGAGAGATAAAAAGTCTGCGTACACTTGCGAAAGGGCGTGTAACAATAACTGCTGCAATTCATCGCTCACATGGCCGGTACTAAAAAAGAAGTTCTTTCGATAGAATGTTTCGCATGAGCAGGTGGTAGCCAATCGTAATGTTGGACATATTATTTGACGCTAATGACGAACAGCTCTTACAAATGAAGAGTTTGGTGAATTTGGCCCCTGGTGTTGCCAAGGCTATCGTTCCGAATTGGTAGTTTTGTTAACAAACGCAAAGAGAGGGAAAAAGCACTACGTATACCTGGAACGTGACTGCTCTTTTAGTCTCTCTCAAGTCGGCGCTCTCGTGATGGCTGACACTTTAAAGGTTAGCGCGTATATCAATGAGGATATAGGCTTTTACATTTCACCGCTACCAGATGGCAGCGCAATCAGTGATCGCGATGTTGTTTGCATTTCGAGATTTCGTTAGCAACGACCGTAAGACAGCGCACAGGCACCGGTATTTTTGATGCCTTATAATGTGTTCCGTATTAGCAATTTTCAATTCTAGCAAATTCATCCACGGCTTTTGATGATGTGACTAATGCAATTTGTTCCTCCGCTGTAAATAAAGCCTTCGCACGCTGCAAGAGCATGACGTCGCCAGCATGGAAGATGAACAAACGATTGGAACTTATGGAATAAAGCATTTTCAAGATGAATCGTGGCATTAAGCTATGCTTACGATAGGCGTCTTCGAATTTCAAGATTTATAATTTAAATATGTTGGAATATTCGAAAAATGCGGACTTCGTACGATTTCTGTGAACATAAAGCGGAACAAAAAAAGACAAACGGTGATTAAAAAGAAATAGTAGGAGAAAATAAGAATTGACAGGGACAAACGAGCTATCTATATTAAGTCTTGTTTCAAACTACGACGAAGTATATAACGCACATTGCTAATGCATGCTTTGGTAACGCAGTTTTGGCTATAGGCTTCACGATTTATTCGCTTTTTTGTGTAATGACGGGCAGATTTGACATTGGACTTTTACTACGACTGTGGCCACAACCCACCAGCCATGTTCACATTATTCTAACATTGTTCGTTGTCAAACCTTTACAACTATTTGGAGTGACATGGCTTCTTATATTGAATATGACTCAGTAACCTTAGCAAGAACACTTCATACGATGTAAATGCAATAGCGACGTTTCTGAGACGTGCTGTCATCGTATTCTGATGTTCTGAATCGATCAATGACATGCCCTATGTAAAAAAGCAGAACATTTAACTCGAATTTCATACATTTCTGTAAAGTAACATGTACGCCGTCTTCATATACCACGAAGAGGCTTGATCCCTGGCGGAAAGAAAAACGACTTCCGAAATGTCGCCGCCAACCCCGTTCAACCTTTCATACTGAGCGACTTGATTTCGCTCGTTTGTTTGCGAAATTCGGGTCTTTCAGGATCAGCGCACACGTACACATATCTTGCGGTACTCTAATTCGGCTCGCCTGCCGTTTGTTTTTGTGTGTTAAGCGACGTGTCGCGCATTGACGTGACATTTTCGACTCGAGCTCCGCCGCGCAGCCTGGTACCAGAAACCAGCGCCTCCGTGGCGCGTTTTCTCGAATATCTTGTAGCCAATATCTGGAGCGCTGCCTCTGTGTCTTCTCGGCTTTGATTTTACCAGGGACTCGGCATTCCTCCCCGTGGGGAAATTGAGGCGAAGGATTCCTCGCGTCCGGGACTCGGCGGGCACATTTTTATTTATACGCACGTGGTGTCTGTCATACACCCCATCATGCCCTGAGGCCAGTTGCAGCTTTTCGTTTTTCTTTCTGTTTCCTGCTTTTACTGGACGCTGGATGTCATAGCGGTCGCGCGGCTGCTGAGGTCAGTGATTTCTGGCCGCCCGAAGTCCGCGAGGGTTCGGGTTTCCTGACAAATGGCCTCGCGTCTCCCGTGTCAGTAGCGGGGGCGTTGCTACAACTCCCTCACCCTCCAGTCCTACCCCTCTCTTCTCCGCATCGCTCTTCCTCCTCCCAAGAGGGGGATTGCGGCTGCAAGGTCGCCGCGCCTGTCGACGTCGTAGCCTCTGATGAGCTGTGAGCATCAGGGTGCACGGTACACTTATCGGCCATTACCGATTGACCTCCAGCCCTCCCCCCTCTCCCTCTCTCTCTCTCTCTCTCTCTCTCTCTCTCTCACTTTCTTATTTTTTAACTGTAGCGTGCCTCAGCCGCCGCTTACACTTTTCCTTCCAGCCCACGACCAAGCCGTTAAAAGGTGGACTTAAACAATCTAAACTTACCTTACAGACTATTTTGTTGTCCCATAGCATGCCTTCCTTAGGTGAACTGAGTAGCAGGAGAGTTACAAATAATTCTCTCTATCTTTCTCTTCACACACACGCACGCACGCGCGCGCACACGCACGCGCACGCACGCACGCACACACACACACACACACACACACACACACACACACACACACACACACACACACACACACACACACACACACACACACACACACACACACACACACACACACACACACACACACACACACACACACACACACACACACACACACACACACACACACACACACACACACACACACACACACACACACACACACACACACACACACACACACACACACACACACACACACACACACACACACACACACACACACACACACACACACACACACACACACACACACACACACACACACACACACACACACACACACACACACACACACACACACACACACACACACACACACACACACACACACACACACACACACACACACACACACACACACACACACACACACACACACACACACACACACACACACACACACACACACACACACACACACACACACACACACACACACACACACACACACACACACACACACACACACACACACACACACACACACACACACACACACACACACACACACACACACACACACACACACACACACACACACACACACACACACACACACACACACACACACACACACACACACACACACACACACACACACACACACACACACACACACACACACACACACACACACACACACACACACACACACACACACACACACACACACACACACACACACACACACACACACACACACACACACACACACACACACACACACACACACACACACACACACACACACACACACACACACACACACACACACACACACACACACACACACACACACACACACACACACACACACACACACACACACACACACACACACACACACACACACACACACACACACACACACACACACACACACACACACACACACACACACACACACACACACACACACACACACACACACACACACACACACACACACACACACACACACACACACACACACACACACACACACACACACACACACACACACACACACACACACACACACACACACACACACACACACACACACACACACACACACACACACACACACACACACACACACACACACACACACACACACACACACACACACACACACACACACACACACACACACACACACACACACACACACACACACACACACACACACACACACACACACACACACACACACACACACACACACACACACACACACACACACACACACACACACACACACACACACACACACACACACACACACACACACACACACACACACACACACACACACACACACACACACACACACACACACACACACACACACACACACACACACACACACACACACACACACACACACACACACACACACACACACACACACACACACACACACACACACACACACACACACACACACACACACACACACACACACACACACACACACACACACACACACACACACACACACACACACACACACACACACACACACACACACACACACACACACACACACACACACACACACACACACACACACACACACACACACACACACACACACACACACACACACACACACACACACACACACACACACACACACACACACACACACACACACACACACACACACACACACACACACACACACACACACACACACACACACACACACACACACACACACACACACACACACACACACACACACACACACACACATATGCGTGTGCGTGCGTGTGCGTGTGTGTTTGTTGTCAAATACAGAAAAAAGGAATAGTCAGCGAAGTACCCGCGTGCCCCTATTTCATTTTTTTCTTCCATGTCACCCAGAACAAGCAGATTGTGAAGGAAGCTGATAGTGCAGACTTCAAGATAAAGGGCTGTAGGATGGTGTCCGTGTCCACCACGTTCGACAGCTACGCAACCAAAACACTATTTCGAAAAAAAAAAAATCTTCGTCAGTACGGAATGGTAACGCAGCAGTCCAACTCAAAGTGAATTCGGGTAGGTGCGCCAGTCAGTTACGCATGCTCATTTCCGTGATTCCACTGCGGAGCCAAATATCTTTCGATATCTCGCGGGGACTATGTCGTGGAGCGAGGAGGCTAAGAGAGCAGGCGAACTGCGGTTCTGTAGCTGGTGCTTGTGCTATATTCGTAGGTTGCCGCCATGTATAGTTTTCCTTTCACAGGACAGGGTTCCTATAGGGAAACATAATTTCCTTGTGTTATCTGCCACCAGCTTGCGACTGCTGCTTAAGCGACTGGAGTTCTGTCAAGTAGCAGGAACATATATTTTTTTCGCTAACCCATTTTGACGTCGTAGCGCTGCGATTAAAATATTGCGGTTTTTGATTGATTGATTGATTGATTGATTGATTGATTGATTGATTGATTGATTGAGATTGCAACTGTGACAGCATGTGAGACTATCTTTACCTGTGTTACAGCATACTCGGAAAAACTAAAGCAGGCAAGGCCGTTACTTTCATTTCTCCATTTATTTTGCAACCCTCACAACCCTTTTGCCGAAGCGTACGGTAGCCAACCGCCCTTGTGACAACTGGTTGTTACGCACTGGCATTTTCTTCTCTTTCCCTTTAAGACAGTCTTCTTGCACTGGATCTTCCCTTGTATACTTCCACGACGCCCGATGCTCGAAGAAAGCAGCAGTACTATTATAAATGAACGAAGAGGTAATTTACAAGCTTTCCAACTACTTCCCATTGCTCTTCCGAAGTGAGCATACAACAAGGACACCGAACAATGCGTGGCACGCCGAAGGATTCACTCTTTTTCTTCAGAGCGGCTGCGTGGAAACTTGCATCTGAAACGGCATTTGCATAACAGAAAAGGGCATCCTGATCGGTTGCTCGCTCGAACGAAGGCACTAAAGGCGCGCAAGAAGCGGTGCTACATTAAGGACGCGTCCGTGCTTGGTTTATGCACCTCGTTTTGGTCTTGCCCAAATACGCGAGCTCAGCTGGCGGTCTGAATTGGTCGGCGGAGCCCAAGCCAGGAGCAACGCAACATAGAAGCAACCCGGTCTTTAGAGGCAGTAAACGAGCGAAAATTTCCCAAATTCTTGGTGCTTTGAAATGGAAACAAAAGTTGGGATAAGACAAGGCAGGAAAATGCTTGAGCTTATACGTTCGATAAGATACCGCAAATTTCTCCGTTGTTGATGTCTCGTTACATAAAAGCTGGAATATCTATGTTTAAAAAGCAAAGCACTCGCAGGAGCTGTTAACTATGTGTGGGTGTGTTGTTTTCTCTCTCTCTCTCTCTCTCTCTCTCTCTCTCTCTCTCTCTCTCTTTTCTTATTATTTTTTTTCTTGTTTGAATGGCACTTGCGCCCTTCTTTACTGCTGGACAGATACATTTGGAAAGGTTTTACGGAACGTATATTTGTTCTCCAATGAAATCACTGTGTTGTTGCTATTCATGACGACCGTTCATGTTTAAAATTGCAATATAGATGTTGCAAATCTGCAGCGGGGAATTTCACAGCAGTTTCGACGGAAGGAAGTCGACTTCAAATATGTAACTTCGTTTATGAGAGCGTTTATCTAACAGTCGTTTTCGCTTTCAAGTATGCGCAACGCCTACGTGGAACTCGCGCGACTTAGTGAGTGCGTGAGTGCGTGAGTGCGTGAGTGCGTGAGTGCGTGAGTGCGTGAGTGAGTGAGTGCGTGAGTGAGTGCGTGAGTGCGTGAGTGAGTGAGTGAGTGAGTTTAGCGTCCTGACGCGACATCGGGACCACGGGCGACGTCGTAGTGTGCGCGTGTGTGGATGCGTGCGTGAGAGGTGGCACAGACTCCAGACGGGTCTCGACAACACGAGTTTCAATTTTCAACCCGGGAACACGCAAAGAAAATCCAATTAATGGGAAAGGAATAAATAAACCTGCGCATACCAATCTGAGTTTCATTTCGAGAAACCTTCGCAAACGCGTAAAAGCCGTACGTCATCGAAGACTGCGCAGAAAAACTACAACCATCGAGGGAAATAGCGCATACACAAAAAAAATTGGGGTTATTCAGATGCTCGTATTTTGAAAACGCTCATTTTATCTACAGACTCGGGTGTAACTGACCTTACCAATTTTCCCTTACATAGGTTTCTTTATTTCACGCGAAAAGGTTTGCAGGGATTGACTGACGGGCTGTGTTTCATTATTAAAGGAAACACATCGCTACAAGACGGGACGATGCATTTCGCGAGCACACTGACGCAGTGCATCGCAGTGTCTGTGTGCTCTATATAGCCTCGCCTTGTCCCTCGGGGCTGATTTTCCTGCGTAAAAGCGTACTTAGAGTCCACTTTGTAACCGGGTAAGCACTTCTAATCTATTCATTTATTGTTAATTTATTATATTACGTCGGTGACCACTCAGACTCCGATCACTGGAGCTGCTGCATACAGCAGCACGGAAATGAATGAAGTTTGCACGGTTTGTCGTCCGCCGCGCATGAACATTGATGTGGATAACGTGGTACTATAGTCACCAAGTGTGTCGTCGTATGAACATCTCGGGGGGACGTATTAACGAACTCTAACATAATGGGCCTTGCGGTTGTTCTATACAGGAAACGGTTTATACCAGAAAAAGTAAATACGACATTGCGAGCAGTCCTTGTGTATCCCTCTCATCGTTCCGGGAAGTCGAGACCAGGGGGACCCGGCCGTCCCTTGTCACGCGGCGCCCCCTCAATGTTTCACGGTACGAGCCGCGAGGGCGTGGCTGCGCCCTCGGGCGCCTCACTAACGGGCGTGCGTAACATGAATCATGTAATCGGAGCTCCGGCTAGACTCTGAGTACAGCGGCAGCGGCTGGTGCTGCCACGAGTGGCGAGTCAGTAAAAGGAACCCATCTCTTTTCAGTTTTTTTTTTCTTTCTTTTGTTACTGCACGAGCGTGTAGAGACAGCGCCGGGAAGTGCTTTTGGCCAAGCCCTTCTAGGTAACACTGTACTCTGTTTTACCGTACTTTACTGTACTTAGCTATACCATAAGTTAGCTACATCGTTTTGAAGGTTACGGTGCTCGTACGGGCGCCCGTCAATGCGTCTTATTTTTGCATAGACGAGTGTAAACGTTCCTCCGCTATTACTCCCCTCTCTCCCCCCCCCTCTCGGCCAGGCAATCTTTCGTGAAACTATTGACTAATATACTGCAACATATGCCGACCCCTTATTCGCGTATATTGTAGGCAGAGCTGATACGTGATTGTGGACGCTGCGTCCACGCTTCGAATCACGGGTTTAGTGCCATAATGAGACGTTTATTAGGAATATCCCCGGAGAAAGCTTCTGTATATGAATGTATTAGGGTGTGGGACATAAATAAATCGCTCCGGGTATCCCGTAGAAATTGCGGGTCACTACTGAATACGTGCGCGGTATTGATCCCCCCTGTGGTTTCATTGTGACGGTGATTATACAGCCACTCGAAGCGCGTGATCGCGGGTGTTGATATCGGCGCCGTCGCGCTGTCACGGTATGGAGGGGTTACTCGCGTCCCGCGCATGACGGGTTAGGATTAAGCACACGAGAGACGAAACACAGGCGCAATGCGTTTTTTTTTTGCTAGAAAAAAAGAACGGAGACAAACGGACGGGCAGTCAGGCACCACTCAACCTGCTCGACGGTGGAGCCAGGGCAACGAAGTCTGCCTATCGCTGCTGGCATGCGCGTTGTGCGCAAAAAGAATGGCGTTCTTACTGTGCAGCTGTGCGTATGCCACACCGAGGTGCACACAGTGATCTGAGTGGAGCGCACAGTAAAATTCAAGCTGCAAATGCCGACGGTCTTCTTTTTTTCGGTCTCATCTCGGGCGCCATCGGTGAGCGACAAGGCCCCTAGATTGTTTTATCTAGGGAACTGGACGACGCCCGTTACGCCGCGGGCGGAGCACTCATTGCGCCTGTAGTATGGGATGTATGGGTAGCTGCCAAGGCACTGTTTCTGCTGCACAGGAGCAGTTGTCTCGCGTGCTGTATCGCGCCCTGTCGTCTCCGCGCATTGTAAGAACATCGTCCTGGGAATTCAAGCACAATGCTATGCCTTGATACCGCTTGCTGTGCCTCGGTGTTTGGGCGGAGCTGCCTTTTGTTTGTTTTTGGGCCAGACCTTAACAAGAAAGTTCGAATCAGTGATCAGCGTGCTAGATTTCGTAACTATGGGCATCTTCCACTTATGAACGTTGCTCAAAGTTCTTTTTCTTGTTCTCATACCATGCCTAGACAGTGTTTTGCCCCATTCTTGATCCTTAGATTTTAAGAGCAACGAAGCTTCTTTAGCTTATCTCCGCGTGATGTGCACGTGATGGATGTGCTCCAATTGTACATACCGCCTTCGGGATCTGCCCACGCACTTCCACAGGCACCACGGGCACGTCGCCATGAGTTGTGTTTCAGTGATAGTTCGCACCTGTTTGCCTTTTGCATTTATCGACGCCCAGCGGTTACGCTTCACATTTGTCGTGTGCATTGGTTAAATCATGTCTAGCACATATCCATTAAGTTTGCACACTAATGATTCCGGTGTTGTTATCGACGCGTAAAGTACGCGCCGAAGGCATGCTGTTCGCCAGCAGTGGTGGCTCTCCTCTGAGAACAATGCGTACCGGTGCCAATTTGGGTCATATATGCAGCACGTCTTATAATATGCACCCACGAGGACAGCTCAGTACAGATCGAAGGGAGTAAAGGGCACGTGGCCGGGAGTCGCTGTTAGGGACTACGATAGCATCAGGAACTGCGGTGGGGGCCACGAAACCGGAAGCTAGTCCTCTACCTGGCCCGCCATTGCGTGTCTATTGCCACTCCCAGACATCGAGTTTCGCCCTTATACAATTGAATGGTGGAACGGCATCTCAGCCTTCTGTCATCTCACTTCGGCCCTTCACTGAAAGGTTTGAGAAACCACATATCTGTCTGATTGATTGCCTCGAGGTGCAATCATATAGAAGCTTAGCAGCGCCTGCCAGTGTAAAGTCGTCCGAAGTCGAGTGCCCCATTATGAAAGAGGTCGCGTCCTGTTATATAATGCGACGTTTCACAAATGTCACGGTAGCTTGTGCGAAAGTACAGCAAACTTGTGTTTTTTTCGCTAAAAGCTTTCATTTCTTACTTTGGTTGTGTCGCAAACGTCGAACGAGATGTGCTAGAACTTGTTTTCAATATGATCGCGAATGCTAACGCACATCGATTATCACAAGCCACAAGAGGTAAAGTGCGCACGGCGGTTCAGCTTGCGAACGACGTTCGTAGGTGTTGCACCATCAATGCTGCAGCAGCCGACATTAGATGTAGATTCGTCAAACTACTTAGCAGTGGTTTAGCTTCTGCTGCCATACATATCTCCGTAATAATTAGCGGCGTACAAAGGTTGTCGAAAAATACTTTGATATTGCAATTTTAATAGCATGAGATGAAGACGTTCTATGGTACTATGATACTATGTTCAAACGGCGCGAGCAGCGCATATGGTGCTTGTTCCAAAAGCGGGGCTAGAAAGTATTCCAAGCTATCCAAACTTTTCGCTCACGAATTGAATCAGAATCAGCGTGTTTTGCTCATCGTTCTTTATTTGGCAAATGCTTTGAAGCAGCAACTTGTCACGTTTCTGACTCAGTAAAGTTCCTCGGTACGGTCACTATCTCATTATTTTCTGCCATCGCTCATGGGTGTGCTCAGTTCCGATAGATTTGTTCTTACTGCGCACAAGGCTTGACACGTACTGTTTTGTGCACTGCACTACCTTGTAGCAAAGATATATTATCGCTAGTAACTCGCTTACTCTTGCGGACCGTCACGAAACTTTCAGCTTGGGCCATTCGTGTGCTGTCGGTGTAGTCCGTCATTTATTGTGTGTATGAAGTGCGCATGCAGTTAATCTTGATATGTTGGCGGCAGAGTGGGCGTAAGTTTGCGCCCCAATTGGGTTACATGCGTGTAGATAACGTGCGGGAAACTTTCTGCGACAGGAAGCGGCGCTATGCTCTTTGTCATTGCTTAAGGAGCGGTACTCATTCTTGCCGACGTTCTGGGGTTTAAGTCCTTTCTTTGGAGGTAAACGATACAACGCTGGCGTATGAGCGAAGTCGTGCATCGCGAAGGGCCGGCACCACAGGCTGTCCTTAAGTAACAGCGGCCCGTGAGCGTGTTCACACAGATTCATTCCGTTCCTTAATATGTCACTCGCTATTTCCGCAGCCAACTTCTGCACACGTCTTCAATCCACCGCTCCACAATATTCAGCACGATCGGAGCAGAGTGCGTTAGCGAAAGCAGTTGCATTTCTGATAGCTGATCGCGCAGAAGCATGGCGGAATCGGTAGTGGTTTCGTATTCGTGCGCTGTCGCCGAGGTTACGTGCGGCGCGGCGCTGAAAGCGCCATCTCGTTTCTCCAGAACAAAGTGCTCCGCGAAAAAGGCGAACACACGCATCCTGGCGCACGAGAAGTCGCGCGTGGTGAGATGCGCGCCGCACATATATGGGCGATACGTGCATACTTTGCGTCGCAGTTGCATATTCTAGCACCACGCGGAACGTCACGTATCAATTGCATAGGTAGCGGTACAAGGTAGCTAGAGAAGTTTTGAGGAAGCAAAAAGAGAAGATTAGGGAAATGCGTACAAAAATTCTAGAATTTAGGATATATACGGCATACCTGGCTAAATCAAGCAGGCGGTGACTATTTGTCACCGCCCCTTTTCAAAAGGGATGCCAATAAATCGTCATCAGCAGAAACATCAGCAGAGCAGCGTCGTATCGTGCCACTTGCCAAGCGATTTGAGATGCCATGCGATGTTAGCTACGCGCGCAGCTGCAACCAGGCAGTGTCGGGCTCAGCAGACCGCTGTGCAGAGGGCAGCACAAGCCGCAGCTCGAGGTCGACGCCGGGAGGACAGTTTAGTTTGTTTTCGTGAAAATAATGCAAGGAGGCTTGGCCATGATGACCCTCTAGTGCGTGCTGCCGAAAACGGAATGCTTAGTGCCTAAGCCGAAAACGGAGCCCCTCTTCCAGCTTACGCTGTGGCTGTGCTGCATGTGCCGTGCAGGCCTGGGACTTTTTTTTGGTAAAGAAACGAGTGTCCACAATGGCTCCACATATCCGGAGTCATTGTGACCTACTTGTGGTATTTTCAGCAAAGAATGAAATTTGCCGTTGATTCCTTCCTGGTGCCCTTTGTTCAAACTAACTGCAGCGTCGATGGCGTAAAATTAGAGCACGAGAAAGAAAGGAAAACTCGAACGTCCCGATACCGAGCGCAGGCGGATGAACAAACAAGGGCCAGCTGCGTAAAAGAAAGAAAAAAAGAAAAGAAGGTTTGTGAGATGTACCTGATACTTCTACACTCGACGACGGCAGACACTGATGCAGCAGTGGTGTTTTGTGCTTGAGGAGATCACTGTTAAGCTGCCGCAGCCGCAACCAGGGATAATCATGCTAGCGCCCAACGGAAGACGTATGTACAGAGATAGCCGGCTCCAAACAGACCCGTAGACACGGAGCCGTTTATTTGGCCGTCGAAGAAACAACACCTGAGCGACCCGTTCTAGTGCCCATAGAGGAGATGACGAATCAAACGCCAACCAGCGGAATGGGCCCGTTTCCTTAATCCTCGATTTCTCTCTCTCTGTCTCTCGCTTGTTTTTATCTTTTCGCCTCCGGTGGGTTGATCCGGCGTCCAAAAGAAATGCGGCAGAAAAATAAAATCTACGATGGAGAAAGAAAGAAAGAAAGAAAGAAAGAAAGAAAGAAAAGGAAGAAAAGGGCAAAATAGGCGAGGTACGTGTGGCCGACTAACGATAAACATTTGCTCCTCGTAAGGGCCGCCCTTCAGGCTGGACGTCGGCTGGTACGTTCCTTGTTGACACTGCGGATTCTCAGCGTTGTTTTGGTAGACCAAGGGAGTTTTCCTGCGGTAACTTACGTCGGAGCAGGTAGCGACAGCTTTGCTTCTATGCTTGTTATTTTTTTTTAATACGTTTCCCAATCATAGACAGGCACATCGACGACGAGTACGCGCGATCATCGCTCTTCGCTCGCGAGAGACGAGTGCGGGCTTTATTTTTCCAGAAAGAGCACTTAGCGATGCCGGCCGAGGCCGAAACATCTATTAACGGGACCCCCAAGTCCGGACTCTGCTTCCACGAAACCAGCGCGATAAAAGCGGTGATTTTCATTCGATCCTGTTCTCTCCTCCAGCCGGCTGGTTTCTGATAGCGTACAGGCGTGGTGGATTCTTCAGCTAATGGGGAAAGGCGAATATAATTCGCTTGCTAACGAAGTGGGCTGAACAGTCGTTGCTCCATTCTGCGGTATACCTCCGCGGACGACGGCGAGAGAAAAGGACGACGACTAACTCTCTCCACCGTACGGAAGCACTTATGACTAAATGAAAAAAAAAGGAATTATACGAGGAGAGTTTCAGTGCAACACTGCACTAGAAATATAAGGGTGTGAGAAAACAAAAGCAGTTGTGCGGATCCAACTCACATGCTTACATCTTCATTGTGATCAAGGGACCCGTACGGGGCCCGAAACGTCTGTTCTTTATTTTTCTTTTATTCTTGGCTAGTGCACTATACTCCAGGAACGGCTCTGTTTGCTGCATTCACAAGCGATGCGTTTCCAGGTGTATCGCCCTATTAATTGGGGCCAAAAGATACCTATGCCTCGTGCTTTTGCTCCGGACTGTGGAGAGTAGCTATAATACCGTGTCTCATTTTCAATGTTTAGATGCCTGGTCATCAAAGGACAGTTATGGTATGTGTAAATGTTCTGCACATAGGTGCAGTTGATTTTTGTTCAGTTTTTTGTCATATGCTTTGAAGTGCCGTTATAGTAGGTATAAGGTGCTGACGAGTGTTCTTCTCTTTACTGCTTTTAATATGTCTCTCGCATTATTCTGCTATAATATTAAGCTATAATTAGCCCACCTATGATAATTAAGCCATAATTATTAAGCCCGCCTTACTCGGCAAGAACCTGACCAAGCAAATGTGCCAAACCCCTGAAGAGAAGGCGTAGAAAGCTTGGCTTTAATAAAGACGTATATTCGTTGCACTGAGAATATTTAGGTACCTTTTGCTGTTTTACTACGTCATATTGTAGAGAACAGAGCCGGTCGCTGACACGTCTTTACAGTGGTTGTAAAATGGGGCTACGCATAAGCCTATTCATTATGCGAGCATTATCTTGTGTGTGCGCTACTCTGCAAAGCAGTTGCAGCAGCTATGGCCAGAGTGGTCTGGGAGGGTTCGATTAGAAGGCTTGGCGGCAACAAATTTAACAGAGAAACAGGGAAGGGCCGTGTCTGTTTCAGCAAACTGGAAGATCTGAACTGCGGGAAAGAGTGATGAAGTGCAACGATGGAGGTAAGCGGGTGTCGGGCCTGCATATGCGAGTACGTGCATATTTTGGCTAGAGATTTTCGGGGGACATGTTGAGTAGCAGATAAACTGACATTTTCATGTGGGTGTTACGAGGCTCGAGTCAATTTAGTGCAGCCACGGGAGCCATGGCTTTGAGGACAGAACGCCTTGCCTAGAGGCGTGTCCTCATCCAAGATTGTGGAGAGGGTCATTGCAAAGAGCTTATTACTAGCTTTTACAGCAATTTATCTAGTAGGTTCATAAAACGTTTCTTTTTTGCTCATACGCTCCGCGTCTGGACAGCGTGGCGGCCACAACATGCACTCGTGAGGCTTGTAAGGAAACCCGAGAAAACCGCTGCACGGTCGAGTAGGAGATTGCAGCTGTCCTGTCTTTTTTCAATCAAGCAATTGCACGAGAAACGGGACATTTAATGCCGTCCCGATCTGTTATCTGCCAAAAGGTCACTCCTTACCACTTCCCGCGCACTCACGAACTCGTCCGTGTTCGCAGTGATGTAGTTGCTTCACTTGTCGTGTTGGTTCAACTGACTGCTGACACTGAACACGCTTCACCGCGCAGCGCCGCTTGTGATATCCACATGCGTTAAACGACATCGCCTGGTTCGTAGCTTTCTTTACTACTCGTTTTGTCGCTTTGGCTTCATGCATTTCAATTCGATATCGCCAAGCTGCAGCAGCGAGTAACGTTGGCTTCATGGCGAACTCCTCATTATTCATTGATGCACGTTCTCGACCCGTCATCTGTTTCTAATTGTCATCAGCTTATCCGCGCCGGAATGCGTTATTACGGGCCGCCTGCAAAGTATAGCACGCTCAGCTAAGTTCGCAGAACTAGTGAAAGTGTTGCGAATTCCCGCCGGATATGCGAGAAAAAAGTGCTTACGTAGGAGCGAAAGCGCGGCGGCACGGAACGCTGAGGTTTCTGCGAAGCAGGGATGTGCCGACGATTACTCAAGCGCTAATTGGCTTTGCGCAGCGGCAACGTATGTCGCGCGTGCTGGCAAACGCAGCGCGACGAACGTGATTGCTGTCGGAACTCTTCACTTTAGGGCTCAGCGCTGCTGACGGAAAAACTGGAGTTTCTCCGCGCGATTCCCGCTACATTGGTGCGGCACATATTAGCGGTAGGTTGGAATGGTGCGTAAGGTAATGTCTCTTTGTATAAGAGGTCGTGACGTGACATTTTCTCCTTTAAACTTTTGTGCGTTAAATGAAGCTCCTCGAGCTCGAACCCCAGAAAACACACTCGGAAGTCTCAGAGTTGCAGAATGATTTACTGTGGTAGCTTTTCTATGAACAACTTTTTACTTTCGTTTCCCAGGACGTTTCCCAGGATGCTTTACGATGTCATCAGACTAAACGTGGTCACGTTGAGCAGAATATCATCACGTTTCTGCACTCGCTCCGGCTCACTCAGTCGTCTGTTACGCTGGTACCTCGGACGGCACAAAGAGTAAAAAAGAAAAAAAAGAAGGAAGAAAAGAAGAAGTGTTGAGTAGGTAGTTTCCTCGAACGCTCAACAACTATGTCGCGATAGGACCTTTCCAAAGTTTACCAAGTGAAATTGATTAAATAACATTAACTGATTCTGCAATTAGACAAAGTACAAAAATAGGCTGATTTGCTCCATATGTAAGCAATGTTCATGCAGTCGCGTCCTATATTGCACCGGTGTACTTATAAACCTTTGCTAGAACACCATCTAATAATATTTTGAATCAATAGCGCAACGTCGTTTTAACGGCCTAATTCATTCTGTGTTTCCGCACAAACATTATTTCGACCTTCACGCTTCGTCCCTTTGGCTAACTTAAACAAGGAAACGGCGTGCGGCACACTTATCAACACAAATTCTAGACGCCAACCCACCGCTGTGTCTCCGTGCTGGCCGTGTGGCTCGTACGAGAACGAATGCATAAGCGAGAAGAGAAGCTGAGGAAATATGCGACGTCCGTTTCCATGTCAGCTTAGATCACGGAACCAACTCTTCAGTCAACAGTGCACGTCCCAGCAGTTGGCCTAAGCGTCCTTCCGGATTATGCGCGCCATTTTGAAAACTTTGCTTGCCTTCAAGCAGGATGCGTGATATACAGTGCTGTCCAGCGTTACCTGAAACACTCTGATGTTTGGCTCTTACTACGCGAGCAGTCCAGCTACAAGCGCTGCCTGAAGTTATATTAATGCACTGCACATGGATGCAAGAAAGGGTAAGCTCCACTAACAACAAGTTTCCTGCTGCAATTTATATTGCGCTGGCGACATGAATGAAGAATAGATTGGAAAGCATTATGTGTTGCGATGCAGGGGGATATGTCGGTAACCAGAAGTGTCCAGATGAGGCTGTCCTGTTCTGTAACGTTGGACATGGCTTACAACGAATGTTTGGAAACCGTAACCGGTAATGCCCCTAAGAGAGAATGCGGGGGCGTATCGTGTCTCCTAAAGACAGAGTACGATTCGGGTGGGTGGTGTGTCTACACTCTGCTTCTGTAATTCACCGCCAGCGACATTAGTGCAGTGACAGCAGCTGACGTCACCACAGCTGGATACTCAGTGTCGTTCACTAGCAGGGTTACCGAAATTACTGCTACCAGTACATTCATGCGCGAAAATACTCACTCTATGTAAAAGCGTTTACAGCTTCCAAATGCCACGAGAAGTACCTATATACCCTTCTTTTTTTGCTTTGTTGAGTTTGCTTATCCGTAAATTAGCCTATATAGGCAAGTACAGATCCCGTGTATGCTGCGCTTGATCAACGAGACCGTCGCAAGCGACCTTGGCTCAGATTTTGTTGGCACGGCTTGTCATCTTCATAATATGCGCAGTTTACTCTCTTCGTTTTTGTCTTTCATTCATAAGCATGCCTACTTTTTTTTTCAAGGCAGGTTAACAAGCAGGATCCATCTAAAGGTCATCTTGCTTTTCCTGACTTGCCTGTCTTTCTCTCTGTCTTGCTTGTACTTTTGTCCTCTTCTTTGTCTTCAGACTCCCGGGTCACCTTCCAGCGTAAAATCTGGCCAACTAGACACGCCCCTCGTTAAAATGGCCGCTCTTTATTCAATCATTTTGAGCCCTCCCTTACTGTCTTTCCTTCTGGCTAGCATTTGGAGAAGTTGCACATACGTCGCCTATAGAGACCAACTGCGCAATCCTTCGTCGTACACCAGAACAGCTCTCGTTGCAAAAAAAAAAAAAAAACCATTACCGCTGCCTCGCTGCTCCCTGTTCGAACAAGGTACATGGGGGCGGGGAGGAACGGAGGAGGGAAAGAGCTGGGGCGCGGTACCTGTCAGGTGGCCCCCTTAAATAAACGTCGGGCAGAAGAGAACGTAATTTCGTCTCGAGGCGGGAGCGGGAGCGGGCAGTGTGTCGGCGCCACGGGGGTGGGGGGGGGGCCGACGGTGCCGAACCTTCATTACCCCGGAGCCACCTGGGACCTTCCGGCGGCTGCTCGCTCGTCGGAAAGTAAGAAGGTGGTGCGCTGGGAAATACAAGTGGCGTGAACGTTCCTGGCTCCCGGAGCTTCGGCCCCGGGGCGCGCGGGCGACCCGTGATTGGCCCTGGTCACGCCATGCAGTCGGGAGAGAGCCCGCCGATTGTCCCGCCGGCCTCTTCGCCCAAGACTCAAGTGTGGTCCGTGGCGGCGGCTGCACTCAGGAACTTCACGTGCGTGTGAAGGTCTCGGCGCCTGGTTGATGGCGCAGTAACGCCGCGTCAATACACGATAATGTACAAGCTTCGAGCCGTTGCGCCAGTCTCGTGTCTCTCAAAACAGTCGTATGCTGGAAAGGAAACTGTCTCTGGGTAGAACGAGCCGAGAGCAGAAGGTGGAGACGCAGTAACAAAGACACACATGGCCCTGAGTTCCAGCTATGTTTATTGGTGACGCAGATGCTGTGAGCCATATAGAGACGTGTTCATTAAAAAAATAGCCTTTGATGAAACAAGAGGATGGAACTATCACTCCGAAAGCCGTGCGTTATATTGCGGATTAGTTATTTCTGCGGATTAATTTTGACCATCTAGGGTTCCTCAACGTGCGCCTGTATCTACGACTAGCCTCCTCGCATTTCGCCTGCTTGGAAATTGCGCCGCCGCGGCCGGGATTGAATTCCTCATTTCGAGGTCGGCGCAACGCCATAGCCACTAAGCTACCGTGGCGAGAAGGAAATGTATTAAAAGGATGCCTTAGCTCGGGGCCAACTGCGAATTATCCATCAGAGTAGAACTCAAACGCAAACATGCTGTCATCCGACAACCACTGAACTGATTGGATTGAAATTTGCCGCATTCTAGAGAGAAAGCTTATTTATATGGATTGTAGGAAGCAATATTTTGATTTAAGGCCTCATAGTTTTCACAGATATTGCTGTTGAAAATCGTTAGGTAAAAAAAAAAGAAAGCTTTCGAGGCACAAAGATGATAAATTTTCGACTCGGCACCGAAAACAAATAACGCAGTTTCCTAAACTACACATGGTACAGCATACGAAGCACATAAAGTTGACGCGAGAGTTTAGAGCTTGCGTAAAATGCTTGCAATGTTTGCGAAGGTTTTGCGAAAGTTGTACTCTCAAGCTAGTCGTATATTTAAGGTTGGTACACGATAATTAATTTTGTGTCTGAGTAAATGCAATTCACATAACTGTGATTTCATTCATTGTTGCTCAGCTACAAGTTTGTAAGCTTTATGTTTCAGTTTGTTTCTAAATTTTGTATATTTCGACAAGCTTTGTAAAAAAAAAAAATGGATGGCCTCAACGACAAAAAAAGAGAAAAAATACTGCTTCGACATTACTTTTTACCTTATTTCTTTTTGGAAATTGTAACAGGCATAATGAAATTTTGCGATGTGGAAGCCGAGAAGACCTAAATCTCCATTTTAATGTATTTACATAAAAGCTTCTGAGTTACGTAAGATACGTAATTAACCTCTAAATTTCTCATTATTGATATTTACCGCTCCAAACTACTTGCCCCTGCAAGTAAGGATCTGTGAGTTCCTGCCGCTATTAACGGGCTCGCGAATTCTACTTCAGCCGCTGAATGGGGGGGGGGGGGGGGGTGTTGGGAGGGGGGAAGGGTAGGAGAAATGCCGAATCACTCGTGGGAAAGATGCACGTTACATGTAAACATATTACAGTGAGATTACAGAAAATGAATCTGATGATTTTGTGAGTGAGAAAGTGTGTGGTTCTATTTGTATTTTTTTTTTCGTTTCAGTTGCTGCCCACTGATAAGTGAAAAACTGTGCGCGCGATCAGACCAATGCTGTTACCGCGCGTATTCTCTTCAGTTGTACACTTTATCTTTTTGTGCGGTATCGAAAGCACAACGTCTGGGTAAAGGGACGAATGACGAGTTCCGAGATGCGAAGAATCGTAGCTGCCATCAACTTCCCCTGCGCCATTCAAAGCGAAAGTCTGTCTCGAAGTCTTCGCACCTACCGCAACTGATAACGGTGGTAGCTCGCAACTGTGTCAGCTTTTCATCACTCCCACTATCTGCTAAGAATATGGACCTTTTGGAAAAAGCGTAAGGAACATTTTTTAAAATATATTATGCTTATGTGATGTTGGCGGCTTTCCTTCGGCGCTAGCTGCTTCTTTTCTCGTAGAAACGCAAATAATGAACGCCACAGGAAGAAATAACCTAAAAGTGCACTCAAACTGAAATTCGACTCGTATAGATAGGTCAAAAGATAGGTATATTCTAAAAGTCAAGCTACACGAATAGGTGAAACACATTCAATCTTAAAGTCCAGTCACATAACTACGCTAAAGTCATGGTACAGAAATAAATACAGAAAAAGTTCGCGGGAAGCCGCTTGAAGAAGGGTTGAAATCTGGGCCAGTTGGTACATACTTGAAGGAAAGACCAGTCAAAAAACACAAAGGACAAGAGGAGAGGTTCACACCACAACGGCTGGAGTTGTGGTGTGAACCTCTCCTCTTGTTCTTTGTGTTTTTTTTTACTGGTTTTCCCTTCAAGCCGCTTGAAGTGAGGCACATAATGTAATAAAGTCGCGTTAAACAGAACACACACGGTGAGCTTACAATACATGATAACTACTCAACAGTTCCCGAGATGATATCGCTGGCTTCCAGAAATTTCTGAAGTGCCCATTAACTCTCGCCATTCCAATCAATATGTTGGCCATAGATAGACCTAGTATTTCCTTGAGGCGGAAGGGCCTCAGGTCCAACGCCGGGAAATCACATATTGAATGTTGTCTTTCTGTGTCGTTTCGCGGACATTCTCGTATAGAAGATGTACATCCTCATACACGTGACCACAAGCGTTGCTGCCCACTTCATTCCTTGTCTCTGGCTTTCCAGATGCTTTTCCAGACATCCTTTCCGTCTCTCTTTTTTTTTCCTTTCTTTCCTTCCTCTTCCTCCCTCCTTGCTCGCGCGTGACTTGGGCGAAGTTTGTTTGGAGCTGATTATTTTTGTGGTTGCAAGAAGGGCTTTCAGTTGCTAGTTAGTCCCGTTGTCTAACCATCTCCTCTTGTGTTCTGTCTGCCACCTAAGGCAACACGGTTAACGCGTAGACCTATTCTTCGTGCACGCCACATTAAAGGTTCAATAAAGTGGAGCAAAGTAAGCGATCTACGATCTGTTTCGTTGTGCTGGCCGCACATTTTGACATGCGAACGTGGTTGTTGGTATCATTATATTGGGATGTTCTACAAATATGTGGGTAGAACTGTTTGGACGCCTTCTCGTTTGATCTTTCTAGTTTTGCAGTTGCTCTTCTATTTACTTCCATCACCGCGATTATCACGTTTGGGACTACACTTTGCCCAGAAAAAAAGAGAAGAAAAAGAAACGGTGGTAATGTAAGAAGGCATTAGCTCGTGGCGCGGGCATGGTGTCTCCCCGAATTCGAGAACCCTTTATCGCCGCATTCGTACTCTTTGCGTCACTCCTGCATCGTCGGTCCTACCTTTCTTCCATCTCTTTCCTCGCTCCTCTCGGGTAAAATTGCTCCTCATTTATCACGAAAACGGTTTTGTCTGCCTTGCAAACGAGGCCGCAAAGTGCTGGCGTGCCACGTTCCATTATTCATGACCGTTGACCAGAAGAAAACAAAGATAACGAAACGCGCACTAGGCAATGGGGCCATCTTCTTATATTGTCGCCGCGCTTGTCTGAGTGTCCTGCATAGTTTAGTTCTGAAGTTCGCGTGTCTTACTTTTAACATTTTTTTTTTCATTTCTGGGCTTTTCAAGTCAAGGCAAGAAGCTTTATTCTTTTTCTTTGCGTGAGGTACTTGGGCTGGAATAGGCAGCATGCTGAATTTCTCAACCAATTAATGGCAGACCTTGTCCTCGTTGTGGTTACGGCCTCTAATTTTGTTTGCGGTGATAATTAGCCTTAGATTTTTTCAGCGCACCCTCATTATGCAAGTGTGAAAGAATCGTTAGACGAGCGTCAAGGCTAACGAGTACAAAGCGCTTGAATGAATAAAAAGTTCTTTATTTTTTTATATGGGGCAATACAAAAGTAAATTAAATAATTAGGTCAGGCATCATAGCCCAAGTGTTCAACGTATTCATGACGACTGCTGCTTCTGACAAGACCAATGAGGGGGGATGATGATGATGCTAATAATAATAATAATAATAATAATAATAATAATAATAATAATAATAATAATAATAATAATAATAATAATAATAATAATAATAATAATAATAATAATAATAATAATAATAATAATAATAATAATAATAATAATGTTATTAAAGGCTTCCCCTACTTTTTTTTATGCATGATATTCAAGAGATGTTGGGTCCTTTAGGCGGCGCTAGCTACTCCTTTTTGACGTAGAACAGATATATACGAAATTCGAAATAACAAGTCGGGATAGAACAAAAGAAGTTAACAAGAGCGAGAAAGTCCCAGTCCGGTGACGTAAATGCGCTAAAAATCTGTTCACGACAGATATCGCACAAGTGTAGAAAAGAGAACTCACAAAACAGACCACATAAAGCACGCTGGAACGTGAAGTCAGCTCACATAAATGCCATATAAAGACACAACAGAGGTCACATAGTACGCACTGAACGTAAAGTCAGCTCACATAAATACAATGCAAATACACATCATGACAGATTTCACATAAAACGAACAGGAACGTAAAGTAAGCTCTCAAAGATACACTAAATACAGAAAACATGGTCAGGTCACGGAGGTTCACATTGATTCGGGAACAGAAAGTAATACAAACTGCAATCAATAATTTCCGACAATTTCACTCCCTTCCAGAAATCTCAGGAGGACCACTAACGCTCGCCTTTGTAACATATCTGTTAAATAGGGGCCCAGGACCTTCTACGACTCAAGGGCCTGCGGTCTATTGCCATTATAGTGTGTATCAAGAAGCGTCCTTTAGTATTGTGACGCAAGTATTCAATAGTAATAGATGGTATATGTCTCCATCTGATGTAGCCACAAATGTGTTGCGGGCTATCATCGCGACAAATTTTACCCAGAAAATGTTTTGTAAGCGCGGTACCAAGCCTCAAGAGGTAAATTACATTTAACAGATCTGCTCGTATCTAATGTGCATGGTATAAGAAATTCAAGGCAAGGATCAACAGTGAGTAATATTGAAGGTTTATAATTTTGATCAAACGATGTTTCTCTGAAACCACGGGTTGAAGTGGGTCTTTAGAATATGGCCAAATCTCCTGGTGATTGAGGAAGTCGGGATGTTACGTTGTCCTTATACGCTTGCCGTGCCGCCTCGTTAGCAGCAACATTCCCTGGGATATTGCGGTGGCAATGTGTCTACGGGAACATTATTCGATATGTGGCGGTTTTTTTCAGCCATAGGCTTAAAGAAAGCATGCGTTGACAGACATTGGAGAATCCGTTGTGCCTTGGAGGAAAGCGAATGTATCACAGAAATGAATAAGTCGTAGTATTAAACCAGCAATTTGATAGAGATTTTACGTTAAGCGTGAGCGAAGCTCGTGAATAATTCGGGACGTGTTAAAATGATGAATCTGTGGCTGTCAGCGTATTAACTCCGTGTAACGTAATAAGTTCGTGTAATAACGTATTAAGTCCTCGTAAAAACGTGATAACTCCGTGTAATAACATGATAACCTATTTTTTATTGAATTTCAGAACAACACATTGTGCGAAAGACGCGACATGCATTTCCCCCCCTTCTTGTGCGTACAACAGTGAAACTTAAACAAATTTCTTCCGCAATTTCAGACATGGCTTGCCGCTAAATAGACTTTGCAATTGAATTTGTTGTTCGGTTAATTCTTTCTCGCTGTGGAGCTTAAGCCTTTCGCTGGAGCTACAATAAAACCTTACCTCATGATACGCATGTTTATCTTACCTTTCGCTCTTTATGAGAAGATAAACTAATTAATTTCTTCCGGCACGAAGCTACAAACGATCTCTTACACCAGAACGGGAGAGAAACACTCGCCTGTCGACTCTGTTTGAACGTTCTCGCCTGCTTGCCCTGCAAAAGACGCATTACTCGCAGGGACGGAATTTAAAAACTCGAGCGCACGTTGAATAACTTCGGGCTGAAAAGATTAACTGGTAGCCCGAACACTAAGGTTGGCTCTCGTCCGCCCCCCACCCCCCATCCCCATCCCAAATGTGGCTACCCGTGTGGCTTTCGGTTTGTAGAGTTGTTTTCTCTGCAGCATTACCCTTAGCGAGGCAAAGCACGCTTTCCGTTTTGAATGCGGAAACTGAGTAACAGGCATTATGGGGTTGCCAAAAATATGGAATGAGATAAAGAGAGAGTTATTAGATGTATCAATATCGCCTGAGTAGGAGGAACTTACGAAGGCTTTACAAAGAGAGATAGAGAACCCTACGGTGCATTATGCTTATACCTAAGGCAATGAAGCAATACATGCTCCACAGAATCAATATAATAATAATAATAATAATAATAATAATAATAATAATAATAATAATAATAATAATAATAATAATAATAATAATAATAATAATAATAATAATAATAATAATAATAATAGAACCCCTGCATTCAAAGACTATCAAAACAATGCACGGATTCTGTCTTTCGTCTTCTATAGTTATTAAATGTATATAAAACCTGCACAGCTTTTGCATTATGAGTAGCAGGGCGATTTCCTGAAGAATGCTAATAATTTCACATCTTATTCTACACGACAGAAATAGAGCAGCAAGAACTCATGTTTTGAGGTGTCAAGCGCGGATTATCCTGTTTGTCTCCGGTACGGGCAATGTCCGCTGGCTTTTCAAACCGCGAATGTTTTCCTTTTTTTTTTTCTAGCTCGCCAACGTTATTGCGGCACGAATACAACCAGGAGAAGAGGACCGATTCGGTTCTCATATGGCTTTGCGCGGAGGTGCTGAAGTAACCGAGAGTAAGAGAAATGGCCGCTCGACGTGGTGCATTATTTGCTTCATGCGCATTACATGGCACAACGGCACCTGTCAACGCGTCGGCGAAAAAGAAGTAGCGAAAGTACTTGCGCGCGTTTCCGATACCTCGCTTCATAACAGGCTGAGCACTAAGCCTACCTTTTAAGGGCAAAGCTTGCCTTAGTCTTTCGCACCATGGGTTCGCAACTGACCATCTGTCGGTCGGTGTCTCGCGTGATCGGGCACAGCAA